>NW_028301046.1:3707500-3832500 GCF_049000335.1 Polistes dominula | reverse complement strand
AAGAAGCGAGTTTACTTTGACGTAAATTCCTCGTTTAAGAATCGAGACTCTAGACTCTCTAGTGAATGTAAGTGTAAGAGAAAGAGAGAAAGAGAGAGAAAAGGAAGGAAGAATCTTGACTTAGGCGAGTGGGCGTATAACGTTCTAACATTTTGGATTTAGAAACGGTTAGAAACGTTTAGAAACGTTAAGAGTCGATTTGTCAGTAATAATGAACTACCGTATTTCACTTTGACACAATGAAATAGTATAGTAAGAAAGAGAGAGGGAGATAGATTTAATAAGAAAGTTGAATTTATTATCTTAGTATCAGCATCTTTTGTGTCCTTATCGAATAAGAAAACTAATGTAAGAAGTATAAGAAAGGGAGTCACACAGAAACTTTGAGTACTTTTCGTTCTTTCACCATAGTAGGATGATAGCACTTTCATCGGAGCGTATCTGGATAAGAGAAATGAGATAGAATAAAGAGTTAGTTCGTATCGGAAAGATTATTAGTCTGTCTTCTCTTCTTTTCTCTTCTTGATGGTGCAGCAGTTAAAGCAACAGCATCTACAGCAGAAGCAGCAACAGAAGTATCAGCAGCCGGTGCAACAGCAGCCGCCACTACTCGAGACTCTGGAGCCAAGAAAGAAAAGCGGCAACAGAGCGGCACCTTGACCCCGAGTCTCCACCTCTGCTTCTTCTTCTTCTTCTTCGTTTTCTTACTTTTTTTCTTTCTCTCTCTCTCTCTCTTTCTCTCTTTTATTCATCCTTTCGTTCGATGGTTTAAGAAGGGACGAGAGTTAGAAGCAAAGAGGAAGCCGAAAAGGGCTTCTGTCTTTTTCTCTCTTGGTTAATTTTTTTCTTCTTCTTCTTCTTCTTTTAGGTTTTTTTTTTTTTTTTATAATGGATCTTCGTCGATAATAAAAAAAAAGGGAATAAAAGGAAACGTTGTTAGTTAAGCGAGAAAAGAAAAGTTTTATCTCTTTTATTTGTTTTAATTCGAATTTTTAATTCGTTTCTCTCAATTCTTACCATTTCCAATGATAGAAGTGTAGAATAAGAGTTTAACGCGAATAGACTAACACGAGATAAAAGGAGAGAATGTGATAGGGACAAGAAAAGATGGAGAAACGTGTTACGGATCAATGGTTATAGATTTTTCTATTCCCTTTTTTTTGAACCTTCTTTTTCTTCTACTTCTTCTTCTTCTTCTTCTCAATCTTTTTCTTAGCTTCGTTCTTTTCTTTTTTCCCTTTTTCACAAAGACTTCGATTCGATACCGATTCGTTTTTTTTACCGGTATGCGTCAACCAATCGTAGTTCTCAACTTTCAAATCGAAGCTTTTATTTTATTTGACCCTTATTTAAAAAATACTATTTATATTTTTTAATAATATAATAATCTTAACAATTTTGTAATTACTTAAAATGAATCAACATATCAACATGGTTAGAAAATACCGTGCAGCAACGTTATTGGTTCTTGAGTATTTCCCTCATAAAAAATAATACATCGAACAAACATATAATTATGTCAAGAAGATTATGAGTTTACTTATATTAATCCAACTATCATAGAGAAAAAAAAGGAAGAAAAAACAGAAGAGCGCAATTAACAATTTCCCAACTACTCGTGAAAAATGTTCACATAAAAATTATCATAATTATATCATAAAAAAAAAAATAGAAAAACATTACATACTCTCAAAGTACGTACATATAATATACACGTATGCTTATATTTTATCTACTTGATCGAAGGAAAATAACACATATACATATAACATATGTATATATTATAGTATATATGTATATATACGTATTATATATCAACTAATTGACAAATCAACGTCGAAATCTGAAGACGAGAGACTAGGGCGACATTATTGGGTCTGAGCTTTGCGTGTAAATACATAGCACGAAGTCATCGCGAATGGCATCGCGTCAGGACTTAGGGGCTTGATACTGCAAGAAAAGGGAGGAGAAAGATAGACTGTGAGATAGACAGATAAAGAGAGACAGAATATGACGATAGTAGTAGTAGTAGTATTAGTAGTAGTAGTAGTAGTAAAGGACGTCGGTTCAGCTGCATTAATTAAACTAGCGGAGGACAATGAGCCTGTCTGCCGGCTCGCTTGCCTCGCTATGTAATTCACGCCTCTCATGGGAGAAGCGCCCTTCGACTTTGCTTTCCAGTTTGAACCTTCCTGCGGCCTTAATTACCCACGCCCTTTCCTCGTCTTTCTCTCTCTCTCTTTCTCTTCAGCTTCTTCTTCTTCTCTCTCACTCTCACCATCTATCTATCTATCTATCTATCTATCTATCTATCTATCTATCTATCTATCTATCTATCTATCTCTCTTTCTCTCTTACGTTCTCCTCTTACTCCCCCTACCTTCTTCTCTTTATCTTTCTCTTGCTCTGCCTACCTTCCTTCCTTCCTTCCTTTGCCGCACAAGTACGCGGCACGATTATTAGGTTATCGATTATACTCCTCAGAGGTAAATCGTCCTGAAACTGTTCGAGATAGCTATTATTATTCTACTCCCGACTTATCAAATCTTCTGATATTATTTAAAAAGATTCTACTTCTATATATATATATTTTTGTCGTTGAGATTGGTATCACACATTTAACAATTCCATTATTACGATAAACTTTTATATATATATATATATATTATTTATGCAATCGATTAAAAGACGATGATTGATAGGATAACCTAATTGTAAATTTTCTATTGGGTCTTATCAAAGGTAAACAAATTAAATGAATGAATGTGAATAATTATTTTGTTATAAGGTATATATGTATATACATAACAGAGAAGTTTGTTGATAATTATCGAAACGATGATGATAGCAGAACGGTTATTTTGTAGCCGTTTTAGATCTTCCTCCTTCTTGACTCGTCATAGAAGCTTTCTCTCTCTATCTCTGACTGTTCGGTAAAGTCAGGCGAACGTTCGCAAATTGAAGACGCTAATTTACACACGGTTTCGCACTCAGGGGGTTCGGGTAAGCTTGCTGCTCTACCTACCTAGCTAGGCTAGACTAGCTGTATTGCGAAGCCGCGTCGTCGTAGTGGCCTCTCTCTCTCTCTCTCTCTCTCTCTCACTCACTCTCTTGTTTCCTACCACCGTGTGCACTTCCTGGCTACTTGCTTATAGTACGAGCCCTCTTCCTAGCTTAACGTTGGCTGCTATTGCTGCTACTGCTACTGGTACTACTGCTGCTGCTGCTGCTGCTGCTTCTACTGCTACTGCTGCTGCTACTGCTGCTGCTTATTAACTCGCGCGAGTTTGCCAGGCAAGCTTCAACGGCTAACAAGGTAAACAATGTTTGGCAATTATCTCGGTTAAATGATCCTCTGGAGATACGGCTGCCGTATTCAGAAGCAAGTAACGGAGCAACGGTAGTACTACTATCAGAGAGAGAGAGAGAGAGAGAGAAAGGGAGAATGAGTGAGCAAGAGAGAGGGAGAGAGAGAGAGAGAGAAGCAAGCAGCAACCCTCATCCTCATCCTCCTTCTACTACCTACCTACCTTCCTACCTTCCTACCTACGTAATCCTCTTCCTCCTTCGCAATTGTGTTTAGGACGATATTGATGACGTGGCATGCACTTTGCCTTCCACGAAGATGCTTCAAGACGATCTAACGATGCTTGGACATCTAACAACTATTTCCATGTTTCTCATGCTTCATATCATCGATCTTATCCGATAACATTTTTTTTTAGGAAGGGGAAGTAATTAATTCTATCAACTTTATATTTTCTTTTGGTTTTTTTTTTTGTCGAACGTAGTGGTGTCAACGACCGTTACGATTCGTCGGGTTTTTATTTTCTTTTTTATTCTTCCGACGAGACACAACAGAAGTGGAACGAATCTCGAAGAAGAAGAAGAAGGGGTAGGAAGGTGGTGTGTAAAATAAAAAAAAGATTAAAAAAAAAAAAGAAAGGTGAACCAGTTGCGTTGTCTCTTCTCGTGCAGAACGCCGTTCGCATAAGCGAGGAAGACGAAGAACGTTTCACGGTTGATTGACGACACACACACACACACACACCGATGAAGTAGATAATACATATTCGCTTTTAAAAAGATGGTAGAACGAAGATTTTTCGGTGTTTTGGGCTTCGAGAAGCTTGTTGTTGTCTCTTCCTTCTTCTTTCCTTTTGGCGGTTGGGAGAGTCATCGTAAACCGATATTTGAGTAGAAGGATTACGTTTCTCCATCCGCGGATCGCGAGAAGCGACAAAGATGAAAATATCAGATACCTGTCTGTTGGTATATGTTATATATATGTATAGTATATCATATGTGTAGTTAAAATATACGTATACTATGTAGCAGGTTGCGTTGTATTAACAGTTGATCAGCTGTTCTTTTAGAAGACACGGGTAATAAAGAAGCTGGATAGAATCGATCTCGTTTCGATGGAAATTGATCGATCGATCGATCGATCGATCGGATGTTATGTCACACCCCCAACTAACTTCTTTTGTTGTCTACTCATTTTTAAAAATCTTCTTCCTCGGTGATCGGCCTTTTATTCTTTTTTCTTCTTCTTTCTCTTCTTTTCTTTTATTTTTTTTTTTATTTTATATAGGAGACAAGTAATTTATTGAGATATTGATTTAATCAATTAATTTTATAAATCATGCTTTACATAATCTTACATTATGTTAAATATCATCTTTAAATATACTAATATATACTCATAACTATATATATATATATAAATAAATAAAAATAATTAATATAATTAATATTATACGTAATTAATATACGTATTTATACTATTTCAATTTAACATATGAGATTGTTACAGAATTAGTTAATATTGTAATCTCTGTTATTAATATTCTCACATTTTAATAAACTTAATATATTATACTATAATTATTTAACAAAATAAGTAAAAACAAAACGAAATGTTCTTCCTCGTCTTTCCCTCCTTCATATTATTATATTACGAAATGATATTTCTACATATCTTTATTACAATTTCATATTTATCGTTGAGAACTTTGACTTCTTATTTCTTATCAAATTCGTATAGATGGAATACTTTCTCTCGTATATAAAGAGATGAAGTAATTCTCGCGGTGAAGCATAAACGATTTCCTCTCGTTTTCCATGAAACTTAATAGCGTCCAATGCTCTTCCTAACCACCCACTCCCCCTTTCTCCCCACACCTCTATTCGCGAAAGCAGCAACCAGGGTGGTAGTGATGGTGGTGGTTCTATCTCTGTCTCTCTCTCTCTCTCTCTCTTTCTTTCCTTATATTCTCGAGAAGTATTCAATTATTGACTTCAATTCAGAGTCGAGCCATTAGCATAACCTTTGAATAATTCATGACCGAACGGTTAATTCAGCAGTATGTAAATTAATCCCTCTAATTGCGAGCGACAATGTACGAAGTAGTTGGTGCGGCCGATTTTATGTACATATTTCGAGTTTATTTTAGAAAATAAGAAGAAGAATAAGTAGAGGAAAGAAGAAGAAGAAGAAGAAGATGAAGAATGAAGAAAATGAAGTAGACGACAAATATAAAGAAAAAGAGAGAGAAAGATAAAAGTAATGTTATTTTAATATTGTTTAACTAAAAAAGAAAAATATCTATTGAAAAAAAAAAAAAAAAAACTAACCTAGGTAAAAAAGAAACGAAAACAAACACGAAAAAAAAATATATATATGTATATAAACGGAAAAGCTTGGTTGCTTCTAAGCACACCTCGCGCACAAACCGTTTGCGAAATTAATTTACAAATAATTATGGCGCGCGACCGACAACGGGCTCGTAGAAACGAAATGACGTGCTTCGTTAAGCGGCAAGTTATCTCGACGATTTAATTACGAGCAGATGTAGAGAGTGGGGAGTGAAGGGGGTGAGGAGGGAGGGGAGGGGGAGGGGGCAAGCAGGGCGTTTAGGAATTACGTTGATGCCGAGAAGAGAGTACCCCGCTCAAAACGAGTAACCAAGAGAGAAAGAGAAAAAGAGAGTAGTACACGTTTTCATTATTTTTGTTCTTTTTTTTTTTTCTTCTTTTTTATTTTCATCCTTTATTTATTATTTCTTTCTTTCTTTCATTCTTTCATTCTTCGTGCAATTTTGCTCGAAGCGAGATCCCCGACTATTTTTTTTCGAGTACCGTAAAGTACATCGCGTTTTACACCGAAACGAGCATCCCGTGTTTGGATTCAAGCGTAAAAGATAGAGATACGGGATTAAACGAGAGGAGGATAAGAGGAGGGAGAGAGGGAGGGAGGGAGGGAGGGAGGGATAAAGACCGGAGGCGAAGAAAAGATGCACAAACGATAAAATCAACGAGGACGACGTGGCAAGAAAGCGTCGCGCTAATTAATCCACGCGCGTTACACCTCGCGAATCTTTTCACAGTCATTTGAAAACTCCTGCTTTAAACTTTATTCATCGAGCGTGTAGATGAATAAAGAAAAAAGAAAGAAAAGATACATTTCGGTGAGAAAGAGATATATATATATAGAACGAGGTTGATACAGGAGGAAAAGGGTATAAGAGAAATAAGTGGATATTCGTAAGAGTTGAAAAAGAGTTGAGAAAATGGGAAGAGGGTTGCAGTCATTTTTGTTGTATTGTTCCAATTCGCGAATAGATGAAACTATGTTATAATTCTAATTCGTTCTAAGGCTAAACGTATTTTTCTTGTATGCGTGTATACTCTTTGAATGTATTTAATTAATGTCGACGTCTAACGATTTTTTTTAGATAGTTTACTAATTCTTTTCTAATTGCGTGTTCTTAGAAAAAAATGTTGTTCAAAGGGACCGCTTTTTTTTTCTTATTTTTTTTTACAGTTTTCTTTTTCAACGTAAAACCAACATAGTTATCCGACGAAAGTTTTGAGTTCTCGTCATTACGGATGTTGTTGCGATCGCTAAGAAGAAGAAAAAGAAGAAGGAGAAGGGGGTTTCAGTAAAAGTGTAAAAAAGGGAAAAAAAATCAACCAACGAATCATTTCCTTTTTTTTTCTTTCTTTATTTTTCTATTTTCTCGAACGACCCTTCGGATTTACTCGCTTCGTCGCTAATTGAAGAGCATGTCTTTGCCGTTCTCGTTCTCGTTCTCGTTCTCGTTCTCGTTCTCGTTCTCGTTCTCGTTCTCGTTCTTCGTCCTTATCTTCATCCTCGTCATAGTCGCGTAATTGTCTATAGTTAGTTGTTGTTTCGTGTCACGTCATAAGTTCCTATCCTTTTTTTTTTCCCGCAAAATATTGCAATTAAATCAGACAAAATGAGGAAGAAAGATACGAGCGAGAAAGTTTGATAATTTATAGAAAAAGATACTAAAAAGTGTGTTTGATGATTGAATGAAGGTGTGTGTAAAGGGTGAGTGGAGATAAGTTGGGTTTTGAGAAATAAATGAGGAAAATTATGTACACGTTGTTGGTAGTGGTAGTGTTGGTACTCGAAAAACGATACACTCATGTTTGCATTTTCATTTAGACTCATCTATTTCTACATTTCTTCTCTTTTCTTCGTTAATCATTCGTTTGAAATGCTAGAAGTTATTTTTTCCTTATAACACGGAGAATCGGTGTTACGACCTACCCAAATGTTAAACACGCTGGAAAATCTCTCGCAGGTTGTGAAGGAGAGTACTCTCGAAAAAGCCTTCGTACTAACGCTTTTCACAAGCTTTTTTTTTCTTTTCTTTTCTCTCTCTCTTTCTCTTCCCCCTTTCACCTTCACTTCTATTCCACCTACCCTCCACACCCACCTCACTCCCATCATCATATCTCTCTCTCTCTTTCTCTGTTTTTTTCTTTATTCTTTCTATATTACTTATTTCTGTTTTTTTTTTCTTCTCCTCGCTTATATTCGCATTTAAAATCACGTGCTCGTCGACCTTTTTGCTTTCTTATGCTTTCTCACCCTTTCGAGTATTCCTAACAGCCAACTCTTCTAACCATTCATTTTTTCTTTCTACACACACATTTTTTTTTATTATATATTATATGTATAACATAAATATATATTATGGTCAATTTATTATTGCAAGCATTGTATATAAATTTTTCCCACGGTTTTGTCAAGATTTTGTCAGGTGTTGTTTTTAATTTCCCATCCAGGTTTTACTCAGGTTACATTTTATATATATGTAAATATATATTTTTTATTAATTAAATTACTCAGTTCGGATATTTAGCTAGTGTTCGTAAAATTATTAACAAAATAAACAAAATAATATCGTATAAACCAAATAATATGAATAAAATATAATATAAATAAAAAATATATCATATTCGATTTTAACGCGTCATTTGAAATAAAGAAAAATAAAAAGTAATACAAATTTATACTTTACAAAGCTATTTTCTTTCCATCCTACTAATTAACTCGTTATCCTCATTCGACTCGCATCCCCCATTCACGTTTAAAAGAAAATAAAGTAAAGATAAAAGAATATCGTTTTAAAAAATCGTCGATTTTTTTCTTTCTTCTTCTTCTTCTTCTTCTTCATTCCAACCCAGCTTTTTTTCTACCCCTAACCAACCAACTATCTTTCTCTCTCATTTGTATTTTCTTTTTCACTTCACACACTTTAAAAACAAGGCGACGGAAATTAATTACTGTCATGCATATCCACTATTCACGAATGAACAGGCAACCCCAGCCCTCCCCTCCCCCTCATCAACTCGCGAAGTTTCTTCTTTTTCTGTTTTTACCCACAACCTCGCCTCTCCCCCCCATCGTGGGATGCAACGACGAGAGTAGGGGAATGAAAGCTAAAGGAAGTGCTGAGCTTTTTCTACAACCAACTACTATTACGATGCAACTACCGCGAGCTTTTTTTTCATTTTTTATATACGATCCTCTTCCTCGGTTGCACCACCGAGAAAAATATCGGAGAGTTGAAGAAGAAAATAACGTGCTAAATACTCCAGTTTATATTACGGATATATGAATGCTTAATAAGCTCGTTTTGTCTTTTTTTTTTTTTTTTTTATTTAAATCGCGATTTCACGCTTCGTAATTCAAAATTGCGAACACACATAGACACACACACACACACACACATGTATTATTATTCGTATATAAATCGATGAAAACAAATTTCAATAATCTTTTCATCCCCCACGTATTCTTATCTTTCAAATTCGTTTATCGATTCTCTCACGCAATTTATTCGTCTCGTTAAACATCAACAATAATAATCACACGAATTAATAATTCATTTTATTATGACGACAATTTGGATATTTTGACGAATTAATAATTAATTCATAATTTAAAATTAGATTTGTAATAATACCTTTTCAATACTGAACGTTAACGATCGATTGATAAAGTCAGACAAGCGTAAATAATAGAAAAATATTATGTATTATAAAATAAAATTATTGATCTTAGAAGTACTTAGTTAAACATTAAAGTTATGAAAAATAAAAAAAAGGTTCTTCTCGTAAGCATCCCTATTGGTAAGAGTACACTCGGTGAAGCTGCTACCGTCGTCATCCCTCCTGTTCTCCCCCCACCCTTCCCCGATCTCCCCTTCACCCCTCCCTTTAGTGACTTTTATGCGAGCCATTAAGAATTTTAATCGTTGCTTTCACGACCCGTTAAGATCCGGTTTATTATCGAGGTTTATCCAAAGCGTCGAGAAAGTAAAACACTCGGCATACTTTGCGCTCGCAAATCGTTTGACGACGACGACGACGACGACGACGACGACGATGACGACGATGACGACGGACTTGGATTTTAACGATCACTTTCCTTAGATTAAATCTTTACTTATTTATTTGCTGGTTCTTATACATACATAAAGAGAACAAAAAATACAAATAAACGTACAAATCTAAATAGTCTCATAAATGTGTTACACGTGATACATCGTAAATGTGAAATATTTTATCTGTCTACTTACTACTAGGTCGTGTATTTGTGTCGTTCTCATTCAAAAGAATGAAATCAAGGAATTATAAAAAAAGAAAAAAATATCTCGAAGGTCACTCGAGCATAAAACTCGCAACGAGTTGAGAGAGAGAGAGAGAGAGAGAGAGAGGATCATTGTGGCATGAAATCGAGATGCAAGATCATCGGTAAGAAAAACGTACGATGAATCGACGAAGATATTACAAAGATGAATGGTTACATACTTCGAAGAAGAAGAAGATGATAAAAAAAAATAAAAAGAAATATAAATAAAGAATGAAAAAAAAAATAATAATAATAAAAAAAAGAAGAGTACGCGGCTCACGATGAACGATTCTTCGTAACGAGCTACTCTAAGCCGACGTCGGAGACGGAAATTGATTTCGCATAAATGCATACAAATGCAATTCTTTCTGATCCCTTTTCTCGTCTATGACCTTTCAGAAATATCAATCTTAACACGACTTCCGGTTGATGAGAAGACTAAGAACAAAGAGATCTTCTGTAGTAGCAACGTCATAAAGTATTAAAATACTCTAACTAGTAATAGAGTAATATACTATATATTTTGTTATTAAAATTATTAAATTGTACGATATACATTTTAAAATAACAATAGGTATTTATCGATTAAGAAATTATTAATATAAAAAAAAAACCTATTATCTAAGTAAATTTATTTCAATTTAACTATAAACTATTACTAATTCCAATATGAACTCAATCAAACGCAACGAAGAAAAGCTTTCGCAAAGAAATTAATATCAAAAATATTGCATACCGGTAAATGAATAAAAAAGAATTTAAATAGAAAATGCATATTTTCGAATTTTCATTTCTAAAACATTTAGTGGACAAAAGCAAGCTAGCTAGCAAGCAAGCAAGGATATAATATATAAAGTGTAAGACGAAGAGAGACAGGACGATAGTATGGTAGTATTAGGTAAAGGTAGTAGTAGTAATAATAGTAGTAGTAGTAGTAGTAGTGTCGTTCACGCACAAGAGAATCCACCAACGATAACCAGTAGACTCACATAGAGGTATAAGTTAGAGAGTAGAATATATATATGTGCGTATTGGTCATGTGTGTGTGTATGGGTTATGTAGGCGAATGCGCGAGCACATGGTGCCCCGTTCTCGTACGCTTGTACGTGTTATGCCGTGCGGTACGGTCCAACATAGGGACAAGGGAGGCGATATATAATGTTCCGCGATATTAAACGGGACGCATTCCACCGAAGCCACCCTCTGGTCTCTGCTATGAATGCTTCTACGACCCCCGTCTCTTGCTTCCATTCCCCTGCCCCCTGCCCCCAACCCTGTTCCCTTTCCACCATTCTCTTCCAGTCCCGACCTTCTCTATCCACCCCAAAACTCTACAGTACGAGAGGACGTGAACGAACAGAGAGAGAGAGAGAGAGAGAGAGATAGGGTGTATGAGAGAGAGAGGAATAGAGAGTACGAAGCTGGCCTACTCGACCAGCAGAGAGCCACCCCGAAATGGTTATACGGCAAATTTACAGCTTAGCTAGTTCCACCACTACCATCTACTATCGCCAACACTATCACCAATACCAAAACCACCCCTACGAATACACCATTTACTGCACCCAAGAGAAGTAGATAGTAGGAAGAGAAAGAAAGAAGAAGAAGAGGGTGAGATTTTTGGGAAAGAGAAAATAGAGCTAGAATCCGTAACCTATAAGGTGTCTTATATAAACTGTTTCATTTTTGTTACGGATAAATATATGTCATTTTGTGAAACTTTGATCAAATTGACACGTTTTGAATTTTATTATTATCTTGTTATTAAAAATGAGAGGTTAAATAAAAAAAAAAAATAATAATATGATAGTTAGTTAAACAATGACAAAGGAAGTTTTCCTTGGTAACGAAGAAAACCAGCGGTAGCAGCAGCAACAGCAGCAGCAGTAACGTGGTGATGGTGGTGGTAGGTGGTTTGAACATAGCCGCATTTCCATGCGAGATAGGAGAAGATAGTATAAGGGTAGAGAGAAACGCCAGAAGCGTAATATCGGCGAGTGGGCAGGTCATGCTCTAGAGAAAAGGACGTCGCTTGGGTCTCTCACGGTAGCCCTGGAGGAGTCGCGGTCTCCCGTGACATTCCAAAATTCCCACCCTTTCCTGACCATCCTGTCCTTTCTCCCTTCTCTTCTCTTCTCTTCTCTTCTCTTCTCTTCTCTACTCTTCTCTTCTCCTCTTTCTCTCTCTCTTCATCTCATCCACCACTTCTCAGTGTGTCCACTCCCTGCTCAAACAGCTTCTCTCTCTTATTCTGCTTCTCTCCTTCTCGGACCTTAGTAAAGCTTACGGGGGGTGTGGGTTAGTTGGGTACACCCTATCACGGGCTCGCTGCCCTGGCCGTTTCCCATCCTTCATCCGTACATTTCCATCCCCCTCAACCACCTCGTACGCCGAATGCAACCATGCGTCATCCGCCATGATCTATGCATCCTGCCGTCCTGGCATTGCGTGTACCGTCCACCACCATCATACACATACTCACACTATTATACACCATGGAATACCATTGCGCCTACGATCTCTTCGTTTTCTCTACACACATATGTATGTATATATGTTTATATATACAATCTCTATCTCTCTTTCTCTTGCTCTCGTTCTCATTCTGTCTAGCTTTGTAGCTCTCTGACAAGCTTCACTAATACCGTTTCTATATACATGTACATACTACGTGAAGCTGCTCTTCCGGTGTCTCTATTAAAGCTCGGCGTGTTTTCCGAGCTTTCGGTGTTACTGTCCTACTGATGTTGAAAGATCGTATAATACTATTCAAGAGAGAAAGAGAGAGAGAGAGAGAGAAAGGGAGACAGAGACAAAGAGAATGCATACCTTTGGCTTTGCCAAATTCTTCGTACATCTTCTGGAAAATCAACGTCTTCCATTTTACGTTTCATCAATGATACTTTATATTCGCTATCACTAACATTGTATTAAAATCCAACAAATTGGTTCAGATAAATGGGCATCCTATTGAACGATCATAATGAACGAATGAATTTTTAAATATCCACTTAATGCACCTGTTCAATTACTTTCATCGATTTCATTAACATAATAATTATTTCGTAAAATGGGAAAACATTTCTTTCTACCCTAATCGAAGCTATTGAAAATTGGAAGTAATCGTTTAAGTTATAAGAGAATGACACATACTCGCGCGTTCAGGGATGGTATAAACCTTCATACCGACAAATGATTATAGGTATGGTCGATCTGTTTTGGGCAAATGGTTGTTCGGTCGTCCGATAGAAACCGGACTCATGATATAGGTCCTCATATAATAGCTCGTAATCCATACAATATCGTTTACGGTAATGTGAGAGCACTTAATCATTCACGTTATTACGTCACGCCCAAGCATTCGCATCCGTAATTGCCTCCGTACCGCCAATATTCCTCATTACCATAATAACAGTACCTGAACGATCGCCGTTGACGTCTATAACATTAATAATAGTAACTCTCTTTTGTCGCGGAAGTAAAATACTCTAACTATACGTCACGAACCATTACCTGTCATTTCCTTTTTGAAATGTAACTTTAGAAAAAAAATATATATGATTAATAAATTCTTACGTTCAATATGTATCCCGGAATAGCATATTATACTACTCGACTACATTAAATCAAATTACAAAAAAAAAAAAAGACCACCCCTTCCACAGATATTAATCAACACTTATCAAAAATGCGCAGCTTAAGAAACTATCATCTCATCGAGTATTTAGAAAACGCGTTTGCGGGATGACTCCCCAGTTAGTGGTAACAGAAATAAAAAAAAAATAAAAAGAAAATTTGATGGTGTTTGACCATTTACTCCTCTTCACTCGCATCCCCTCTTTTTTGGTTACGGTTTGGCAAGACATGTCGTTTCTCTCGGCTTTTCATCCGTTTTCCCTGGGGATTATTGCAAGAGGGACATTTTCGAGGGATGTTCTCGCGAGCTTTGGCTTGGCTCGGCTCGTATCGCGTTGATGCCCGGATACGGGAAAGAGCTAGCTGACGAGAGAAAGAGAGAGAAGGAGAGAGAGAAAGAGAGGGAGAAAGAGAGAGAAAGAGAAAGACGATGATGGGGACGATACACCAGGGGCTTAACATACACACTCCACCCCCGGTAGGCGGAGTGTACCGCCTACAAGCTACCCCCACCATCGAACCACACGGCACTGATAGCAGCGATATCAGGCAAACACTTGTTGCTTGGCTGCTGGAGCCTCCCGTCCTTCTTCATGTAACATCCCTCTCTCTCTCTCTCTCTCTCTCTCTCTCTCTCTCTCTCTCTCTCTCTCTCTCTCTCTCTTTATAACTACCCCTATTCTTAATTTTCTTTAATATTTACTATCCTAAACTTATCAAATGTTATGATACTTATCGATGATGACTTTTACAAAGAGTTTATGATTATATTTATATTTTTATTTTTAATTCATTGTGCATAATGATTTTATTTAGAAATGATATTATAATTTAATTCAACGAGGGTATATTTTTGTATTTATTAATACGATAATGGTAATAAATAGTTATATGAAAATAATTGAAATGTTTAATTGGAGATAATAATATTAATGGTTGTTTATCACGATCATCATAATGTTTGTTTTTATTTGTTATTTTTCTAGGCAGTGCGGTGGCTGCAGCCGACACCATTTCCGCGCCGTGGACTCCCGCGAGTTCCGGGCCGCCGCCCGACGCCAACGGCTCCGGCTCGGATACGAAAAATCTCGACGTTGGCGAAATTAGCGATGTAAGTATATTAGATTAATTAATATTTTTATTAACATTTTTTATTCATTATTCTAACTTATAAATAACATATATATATACGCGAGTTTCGTATGTAAGGATAATTAAGTATCAAATATCACAGATATTTCAAATAATTCAAAAATGATTTTTAAAAATCAAGTATTATAGAAAAATAGTTGAAGAAATTGTCAATTAGTGTGTATTAAATATACTTTTGTATATTATTCGATAATAAAAATGAATATTCAAAATTCAGTTATAAACTTTGAACCTAAGTTTATATTTTTAATTTCGTTATATTTGTCGTTTTTGATAAATTTTATTATTTTGTATAAATAAAATGGTTAGCGTCGATTTCTTGGCAAATTCTCTGAAGTATGTTCGTATGGGGAATTTTTTTTTTTTTTTTAAGTAGATAAACTCAAAGATAATCGTTGAGTTCCTCTTCGTACGGCAAACACACACACCGAAAGGAGATCTTCGTTTCGTTGAAATTCCGAGTCTTGTTTTCTTCCTGCACTCGGGATATATAACATCGTGCGTACATATACGTGTGTATTTATACATGCTGCATGCATGCATGCATACATACATAGATAAACTCGTACATACGAGAGACGAGGTGGGCTTATACGCGAACGGCCGGAAATAAAAGTGGATACGCGAGAATTTCTTGAATCGCAGAAAGCAAAATCGTCGCGTTCCAGGCGTGCTTTTAACTTCGAGAAACTCTTCGGCTAAAGAGATAAAGAGAGAGAGAGAGAGAGAGAGAACGAGAGAAAAAGAGAAACAGGGAGAGAGTGTCTTTGTTTCGAAAGAACTCATCTGATTGGCCGGATTCAAGAATTCGTATTTTTTTTCTCTTCTCCTTTTTATTTTCTTCGCCATATCGAGAATAGAAAATTACATTACTTACTTTTCTTATTTATTTTTTGGTCGATTAATTATATAGATAAAATAACATTCCCATTTGCTAGTGAGATACTCAAGAGAAAAATAATATCTTCGTAATTTTATACATGTAGCACTCTCCATAACAGAATATTTAAAGGGTATAAAAAAATTGCTGATATCTTTCAAAAAAATAAAAAAAAAATGTAGTTAAATTTATTAATATTTGATAGGCAATTAAAATAATTAATCGGTGTAAACGATAAGAAAATTTTTATTCGTTAATGTACATATAATATATATATATATAATTGAATTTTTATATTTGTTATAGTGGTTAAAATAAAAAGTCAAGGATTTTTTTAAACGATCTTTTTTTCTTATTTCAGGACGAAAAGGATCTGTCAGCAGCGGACGCGGAGGGAGTATGGTCTCCGGATATCGAGCAAAGCTTCCAGGAAGCTCTCACCATATATCCGCCATGCGGTCGACGCAAAATTATCCTTTCCGACGAAGGGAAGATGTACGGTAAGTCGATAAGATTAACGTACTATGCGAGCTGCATATTTAAACCCATACAGGATGTAGATACGTACCTCTACCAAACAAAAGGACTAAAGGTTTTTTTCTTTTGCGAATATCCATGATTGGTTTAATACAAACGAAAAGGAATCAAAAATAATATCGAACTGTATTGAATTCATAACATTATAAAAGCTTTCTTCTCTCTCCTGTTATTTTCAATTATAACTCTTTTATTTTTTTTATTTTACTATAGGAAAATATATTTATCACGAAAAGTACTCGTAAAAGTACTTGTTGTTTTTTTTATACTACTACCACAAAGAACAGATTTGAAATCTGAACAATTTTTAAATCATATTATTCTATATCATACGATTGTTATTTTCAATTCTATCTAATTCCTTTTTTTATTTTGGTTTCGAATTTTGTTATAAAAAAAATATATTTATTACATAAGTTACTCGTAGAAATACTTGTATTTCTTTTTTTACTATTACCGCAAAGAACAGATTTTAAATTTAAACAATTTTTAAATCATGTTATTCTATCTCATACGAAATTACGTCCAACAACGAGTAAAAATAATACAATAAAAACATAATCAAAGTTTATCGTATCGTCGAAAAGAAAAAGAGGAAAAGAAAAAAATATTAAATAATAAAAAATCCGAAAAATCCTTTTCAACGATCTATCTTGTCCCTTCTCTTATATTTGATCGTATAAAATTGATAAGGCGTGTCAATGAGAAAAAAAAAATATATATATATATATAGGTATCGTATATAGGTATCAAAGGGATAATCTCTTGTTCGTTTCACGTAGAGACGAGCAAAACTACGTTACGCGATACGACGCGATGCGACGCGACGCGACGCGACGCATCGGAGATGTTCCGACCTGGACATCGTTATTGCTCGATGCTGAGGTCAGTCTACGTGACCGGCCGGATATTGCTTGCTACGACCACCAGCAGCACCGTGGTGGCCAACCACCATAAACCACCACTACCATTAACCGCCATGAACTCCACCACCGAAGCAATAACGCTCTCGTGTCTCGCAACTCCTCTTCCTCCTCCTCCACCTACACCTTCTCCCCTTTCCTTCTCCTCTTCCTCCACACTCTATCTATCTCTCTCTCTCTCTATCTCTCTCTTTCTTTCTTTTACATTTTTATTTTTTGTTGTATTTTTTTTTTCAATTTTTTTTTTTCATTCTCTTTCTTCTTTCTCGTGGAACTCAACCCATAGTCTATATTAAATTTAAAAAAAATCACGACGTGCCTTCAATATCGTCTATCCACTTTTCCCTTCCCCTCCTCCCTCTCCCCCTCTCAAGCAAATCCTCTACCGCAGACCACCTTCTTCTTCATCCTTATCTTTTTTTTTTTTTAAATTCTTCGTAATACCAAGTTCAAAAAAAGACTCTTTCTTATTATGGTTTTATTATTATACATCTTTTTTTTTTTTTTTATATATAACTTTAACGAATTAACATGTTCCGGATTAATTTCTCATGGAAAATTACTGATCATGTCGAATCCATTCATCGTTGATCTAACTTTCTTTCGTCTAAAGGATATATTTTCTTTTTTTCTTTCTTTCTTTCTTTCTTCTTCTTTAAATTTATTTATTTATTAACTCAACGTCATTTTGTTTTCTTTAGGAAAATTATATCGCGACAGTTCACGGGTTTTAACTTTAGAGTTTTAGTCTATCTGCACGTTGTATAAACGAGTACCGCTTGAATCCCATTCGTTAAGGTACACAATATCGCTTAATTTCCGAAAACACTTCGCGCGAAAAACCAGCGGGTGGCAATTCAATCGTGGCCCATGACGGCGTCCTATGAAAACGAACCTTAATTTGGCTTTCTATCTTCCTTCTACTCCTCCTCCTCTTCCTCCCTTTCTCTTCCCAATAACTCGTCTTCGTTCTATGCGTGTATGGTGGTGTCTGCTCACCTCTCTTTCTCTCTCTCTCTCTCTTTCTCTCTCTACTATCATCTTGTTTTCTCTTTCTCATTCTCTACAATTTCACAGATGAAAACAGGAAGAACGATGCAATGACAACGATGAAATGAGGATTAGAAGAGAAACGGTGATAAGGGGTAGGGGAAGGGGGATTAACACGGTGTTGTTTACACTTCTCACCGAGTTACACCCATCCCCTTGCCCTCCCCCTCATCTCTTTCTCTCAATCTTGTTTTCGTTCTCGTTCTTTATCCCTTTCTCCTCGTACCCTTCTACGAGTTATTATTGAAAATTAGTTTTGCTAGTAACGAGTTGAGAGAAAGAAAGAAGGTGGAATGAATTCGTTCCATGATTAACGATAATAGCAGCAACAGCAAAAGCATCGTTCATTTAGATAACTCGAACTGTTTATATATATATATATATCATTGTTTATAAAAAATTAGTTAATAAACTACAATGTCACAATATTTTATTTCAAATAGATCGGTGTACGAATACTTTTTGCACCTATTGTATCTCGATTATGATAAAAAAAATCTTCTAACTTTGCTTTTCTTATATTTCATCGAAAAGATTGTATGTGTGTATCGTTGTTTACAAATTTTATTTGATTTTAATTTATAATTATCTTTTTTTAATTGATCGGGAAAAAAAACTTATTTGAATTATAAATTGTCATTAGAAAAATATCTGATACTACGTCGAGTCAACTTTTGAGAATTATTTAAAAAAATAATAAACAAAAATAAGGACGATATATAATAGATATGCTTGGAACGAACAGTTTCTTATTTAAAGATATTTCTTTTTCCAAAATGGATTGTTCGTTATTTTTCTTGACATTGAGAAACGCGAAAGACGACGTTTGTTTCACGATACTCGAAAGACTTAAACGTGACTTAAACGTGACATATAAAATAATAGATTAAATAAAATGTTCCGAGAGAATAATCGTAAAACGAGATTTTCTTCTTCTTCTTCTTACATTGTACAAAATATCGTTTTCAATCGTATATATTTTTATTATAAATAAAACTTTCCTATTTGAAGATCAAAATACGATACGTTTCCGATTCCAATATTTAGACGATTAAATAGAAAAGAAAAAAAAAGAAGAAAATGACAACGATTTTCTATAGGAAATAAAATATTCTTAATTTTTATCTTGACATTGAGAAATGCGATCTCGATTGTCTTGAATAACCCGGAAGGAAAGGAACGAGAGATACAAGATCGATTTAAAACGTAGAAAACGAAGAAAAGGATGATGGTGATGGTGGTGGTGATGTTGGTGGAAGAAGAAGAAGAGGAAAAGGAAAATTAAAAGGAGATAGATGTAAAGGCTAGAAATGAAGGTGTGGAGTGGTCGGTGGGGGTGGAGGTGGTTTAGGAGGAAAGGTTGGAGGATGTCGACCATCCGTCGGTACGTTCGTCCGTTCATCTATCCGGCGGAAGGAAACAAAGGATAACGAGGCGCGAAAATCGCTTAACGTGATTGGCCATCGATCCTACGGGGAAACTTATCTTCGCCCATTGCTAAGCTTCGCCGAGCCAATAAAGGATACCCCAGCCCCTACCCCCTCCCTCTGCCCCTCATTGGCTCTTTCCATGGGATTAAATATCCCGAGGCAATTTACCTCTTTCTAGAACGTCCCTTTTCTCTTTATTTCACCTTTTCCAAGTACCCCCCTACTTCTTCTACTTCTTCACTATTCTTTCTCTTCACCCTCAACCTTTCTCCCACTTGCATCTTTTCGTTCTTCTTCTTTTACTTATTTTTTATTTTATTTCTTCCTTTATCTTTACCTCCCCGCTCATCTTAGCCATCACCATCAGCTCACACCATTCTCTTCTCTTCTATCAACCTTATACACCACCCACGCTTGAGATTTCTTTGCTCTTAGCGAACGTTTCCTTTTTGTTAAAACAGGAAATGCTGCGTTTGTAACGGTAAAGAAGGAATGAGAACGAAAAGGGACTAGAGAAAAGGGCGAACGGTATAAGTCACAAGGGGAAAAGTCGAGATTGCTTTAAATTTAATTATAATTCGAATGAGATCGGTCGAAGCGAAGCAACCATCAGTGACAGGTATTTCTTAATATCCTTTTCCACTTTGAGACTACGAATTCCCCTTTCCATTCGATCGTGAAAAAAAAAACATTCTTTTATTTTCTTTTTCTTTCTCTTTCCTTTCCTTTATCTACTATTCTATTTTTTATTCACTTATTTTATAATTAATGTTACAGATAAAAAAAAAGAAACTTCATACTATATATAGTAGCACAAAATATTGAATACGTGTGTATTTAATATAGAAATTCAATGTCTTTTTAATATTACATACACATGTATTCAATATTTTTCAATATTTTGTGCTACTAGGGTATTTTGTTATTTGTTTATTTCATATTACCAAAAATCTTAAAATTAATAAAAATAAATATAAAGATTATCGGTATAGTTTAAATTAGTATCGATTGAAATTAATTAAAATATCCTATATCAAATCGTCGTATGAAATATATTTAACGAATGTGTATCGATTTCTTAAAAGAAAGATAGAGAGAGAGAGAAAGAAAAAAAACTAATTAGCATCAATCCTGAATCCATTTGAAAGTATCTTATACGTTAGATACATATACGTATTGCGACTTGAGCTACCATGTAGCGTGAGATACGCCATGGGCAAGCAAGAAATGGATCAGGTAGCAAGCAATTTAGACACGAAAGAACGAGTTAACTCTGCCTCAGGACGTATTTAGACAGATAAATCGTTGCTTCGCGAACTCGACGGCAGTCTATGTCTTTCTCAGTAGACCATAACTGAATCAGTCTTGCGTAAATCGTGTGCATTGGATGCTGGAAACCTTAGCGACCAATCCTACTATAGTTACAATGTATACGAGTATATACATGTGTTTAATAAGAGATCGTATGTCCTTATACAACGTTACATTTATACATTTCTGAAAGATTTTAATGGGATATTTAAATGGAATCTATTTAAATATTTTTAAATAGAAAATCAATCGTTGAGAGATATCCTTTAATTATTATATAATAATTATTGTATCATGTAACAAATAAATCGATTACGATTATAATCCGTCAAATCGTAGTTAATTGATTTTATATAGAACAAGTTTGATCAAAAAGAAAATTAATAATTTAAAAACGAAATGACATATATGTAAGTGATACGTGTAATGAATTTAACGTGTAAACTATCGTATGGATAATGATAAATTATTTACATCAAAAATAAATCTTTAAAGATGGAATAGAAAGTTTACGAAAATGTCATGGATATTCGAATAAATCGAGGCCAAATAAATAAATAAATATATATATATATGGTTAAATAAATAATTTCATTTTCGAATAACACCAGGAGAAGATAAAGGAAGAAATAAAATCGAGGTCATGGTATTATACAAAAAAATTTAATACGAGACGTTTATATCTGAGAAGAAATACGAAAAGGGTTAAAGCGAAATAAAAAATATAGAAATACAAATAAATAAATAATAAAGAAAGAAAGAAGAAGAAAAAATAGGAGGCATAGGATGTTCGTATGATACGCGTTGGCATTTATCCGTACACAGAGAACGTGTACGTGTCCTGTTAGAAGGATGCCCTTTCCTTCCTTCTAGTTGGAAGCACGTTCGCGTCTTTATGATTCTCCCCTCGCGTTTGCTCTCCTTAGACTACGTGCGCCACCATACCATACAGCAGAAGTAGAAGCATCTTGGTTTATGGGTCATTCGGTCGTGGCTTGTGTATACGTATACATATACAACACCATACCATTCCACACAATATACCATACCATACCTCCTCTATGATCGTGAGATCGCGTCTGCTCTTCTGGGATTCACGAAACTGTGTTTCGTAAAGAGAAAGTGAAAGAAAGATAGACATACATAAGAGAGAAAGAGAGAGATAGCCAACGTTGGCTTCCAAACACCCTCGTAAATCGGCTCTTCTGTTGCTATCTTATCGTAACCGTCTCTCAAATTCCCAAAGGATATTCTCTCTGTTCCGTATACGAAGAGAGTTAGAACTCTTTCCAGTTGAAGTTTCCTCTAACCGTTTAACGTCGACCATATCATAACGCACAATATTCACATCTATTTCTCCTTTGTCTTCTCATTCTATTTAATGTCTTCAAAAACTTTCGACAGAATCGTACATTCGATCAATTCCACGATATATTTTCTTTCCTTTTATCTTCTTTCTATTCTTTCTATTAGAATTCAAGACACATCTGAAAGTACATCTTTCGTTTAGCTGTTCGAAAATACTGGTGAATATTCTTAGGATATATATAAGATTATTGACCATCTTTCTATCTCTTTCTATATATATATATACATATATATATCTTTGTCTCAGTTACTCTCGTTCATTTCTATTCGAACTTTCTCAAAGCCTCGGTGAAGCCTTTCACTGTGCTCCTTTATCGATCTCAACTACCAGTTGCTCTTCCGACGATTTGACTTTATGTGATTCATCGTAAAAGAACGAAAGAACGAACGAATGAACGAATAATATGAAAGGTAGAGAAAATAAGAAAATAATATTTTTATTATTATTTTTTTTTCTTTGTATTATAGTAAAGATGGTAGTAGTCGTCCTCTATCATAGAGAAGAAAACACGTTCCAATATTTGTATGTTCAATAGGTTGATCTCGTTCGTGGTAGATATCACGATGCAATCTTTTCAAGAGAGTAAAAGAGTGAAAAAGAGAGAGAAGAAGTGTGTAAGATGAGGGTGGGTGAGGGTGCGACATGATGGTATCTCGTACATACTAGAACTGAACTAGAGACGAAAGACCAGTAGAGAGAGAAGGAGAGAGAGAAGATGGTGGTGTAAAGGGCGGAGGAAGGGAGTGTCCAGTTATTGACCGGTGAAAGAGAAGGGTGTTCCTCGAGGATCTCTCCTTCGTACTTTCCTTTCGCAATTCTCGAAGCGTCGTCATCGTCTATGTTTCGTCCGACGATTGACGCCCTTTTTTATTATATTTTCATTCATTTTTATTTTTCTATTATTATTTTTCCCTTCAACGACAATTTCTTCGAAAAAGGGAGAAAAAAAAAAAGAAAAACCTTGACAAGCACAATGCGCTTATTAGAAAATAATTCTTCGTATTCTTATGATGAATCTTTTTACAAAAATTTTATATCATACTTGGTACACACATATTATATTAATATTTATATTATTAATATTATTATTATATAATATTTAACACATATTATATTAGATATTATTAATATTTAAACACATATGATTAATAACAAAAATGAGATGGTACGAGTAATATTATCGATGTACGAACGAAACATATATATATACGTATCACGACATTAAATCGTTATCATCCGTTATTATTACATGAATTTAATGAAAAGAAAAAAAAGATATAACATAAAGAGAAATGATTAATTAAACGATTATAAGTACAGAAAAGTTTTATAATAAAATTGCCAATTGTTCTTACACATGTTCTTCTTCTCTTTTACTTTTTTATCTGACTCCTCAATTTTTTTTTGTCTTCCTCCTTTCTCTCACCCTCTATCCCTCATTCTCTTCTCGTCTCGTCAAATCTCATTAAAACGGTCCGCGTGATTCTCTTGAAAATGGCTAGGACGAAGGAAGAACGAGTTAATCCGAAAGAGAAAGAGAAAGAGATATCTAGGCGGTAAAGAAATGAAGGAAGAGCAGGAGGAGGAGTAGAAGTAGAAGTAGAAATAGGAGTAAAGAGGGTGGGTGGGGAAAGAAACAAGATGATAGTAGTAGTAAGAGCGTTAACGAGATTCAGAAGCGCTTGCGCGCGCGTGCGTGCGTATAGCGCAATACAACACAACACAACAGAACACAACACAACACATTTATTCGCTTACTCGCTTAGACGGGTCGTTCAATCGCAACGCGTCCATGACTGTACGTAATTTCGATCGGTCTTTCATGTTTGAAAGACGACGTTCCCAGGAGTGTTCGTCCTGCTGTAAGGACATCCACCACTCCCATCTACCCCCCTTGCCTTTCCCTGCCGATTTCACTTCCTTCTCTTTCTCTACTATTTCTATCTCTATCTCCTTCTCTTTCTATATATATATATATATATATCTTTCTCTTCGTACATCGTAGTCACCGATCGCCGAGGTTCTCTTCCTTCTTCGATATCCGATCCAATAATCCGATGCCGAGACGTCGTTGGAGCGTGAAATTATGGGCATTGACACGGCACTGTGGACGCTACGCTCCTTCGGGGGTTCCACTGCTGCTTCTGCTGCTGCTGCTTCTGATGCTGATGCTGATGCTTGAGAAAAGAGAAAAAGGAATAGTCAGAGTGATGTTGATAAAAAAATAAAAAGAAAAAGATGATGCAAAGGCAAGAGGAGGAGAAGAAGGAGGACATAAAACGAATCGTGAAAAGATGGAATTTTTTTCTTGGCTAGACTCTACGGATATATTCAATCGAGTCAGTCAGTCAGTCAGTCAGTCAGTCAATCCGTTCTTCTCCTTTTATCTGCATTTTCTTTATTTATTTGATCTTTTTTTTCATTTTATTTACACTTGATTCATTCCTAATGTCGATATATCGACGTTATAATGTTATCGATAATGATTTTATACTCTAGAGTATAATTTTAATTACTCTTAAAAGATAATGAAAGAAATAGGTTATATTAAAAGATGAGATAAAATGAAATTAAGAAAATAATGTATCTCAAAATGTGAAGAGCAAAGTATTATTTAATCTTTGCGTTAGAGTTCTTAACGTGGTCAGTGATCACTATAGGAAGAATGGATATGCTCGGGAAAAGAAGTGACTAAAATCGTACGTGCTTTAACGTGTTGAAAAGTCAGCTCTATTCGAAAAAAAAGTAAAAAATGAGAAAAAGATAGATAAAGATAAAGATAAAGAGAGAAAGAAAGAGAAGGATAGAAACTTTCACCGACATCAAGTCTTTTCGTACTCGATTTATCTACCAACCTACCTACTACATACCTTCCTACGTATAATAAGTTGTTCACGTACGAATTTCCTGTTCCTGTTGAAAGAGAGATGAGGGAGAGAAAGAGATAGAAAGGGGTTCTTGGACACGTATATAGATGGACCAGAGAATACACCAGTGAGAAAGAGATGAACAGATGAACACACACACACACACTTACCATTAGACAGAAAGTGTGTGAGAGAGAGAGAGAGAGAGAGAGAGAGAGAAAAAGAGAACTTGATAGCACCTAAAGGAGAAAGAGAACGAGAGAGAGATAGAGAGTAGAGGAAGAAAGTTAGAAGAGGATAGAACGACGAGGGATGTAATAATCTGCGTCCGCATTGTCCGTCTTGCCGGCATGGCCGAGTCCTTTGACATCTCGCGGAGTTTAATTAAACTCGGGCGTATAATAGCTCCCGAAGAGAAGACGAGCCCTGGCTCCGACATCGTCGTCGTCGTCGTCGTCGTCGTCGTCGTAGTCGTAGTCGTAGTCGTCGTCCTTCTCCTCTTCCTCCTCCTATTTCTCGTCCTCGTTCTACTCGTTCTACTCATCGTAGTCGTCCTTTTCGTTCTACTACAAACCCCCCAAAGCTGTAGATAGGACTGAACACGTTTACGCGTTTTGCATTACTCTCCTTTTAGTTCATCTTTCACCTTACTCAACGAATATTAGAACTTGTTTTATTTTATTTTATTTTTTCTTAACTTGTTAAGATAATCGTGAATAAATTATCTTATAGAATCATTGTCTACAACATTTTGTTGATTGATTTTACGATGAATAGTTGTATATTTATATATTTACAGATACAGAAAGAAGTATAAAATATTTTGATTATTCTAGGAAGTTAATTTGAAAAGATTTATTAAATGGAAATAATTATCGATTTTGTTTAATTCGATTATAAATATATTTTTATATTATAATAGAAAAATATAGAGAGAAAGTAATGAAATTATTAATCACAATTATAAACTTAACTAAGCATAATTTCATAGATTTTATTTAACTTAAGTACGTGTAAAGAATAAAACGAGATAGGTAAGTAAATAGTTGGTAGCCCTCCGAAAAAGGTTTGAGGAGGATCCTTTTGGTCTCTAACAATAAGAAAGCGAGAAGGTATTTTAATTAGCGCAACTACGTAGTTTCATATTTGCAAAGGCGAAAGGAGAGCGACCGCTTTGGTGTTCTGCGACGTAATGAATATTAATTCGCTAGCATTACCTAGCCCCTTTTACCCCCGTGAAGAAAACCTCTTCATACCAGTCGAGGCCTGGCACCTTTGCGTTTAGCAAGAAAAAGAATTTAAAAAAAAAATATATATATATAAATAAAGAGGTGGAAGTAGAAGTAGAAGAAAAAGAAAAAGAAGAAGAAGAATATGATGATGATGATGATGATGAGAAAAAAAGATAGGAAAAATGAAGGGATGGGGTGGACTCGAGTAAGAAAGAATAGATGGATGGAAAGGTATGAAAGAAAAAGATGGAAGAAGATGCATCGCAAAGTTACAGAGCTTTCTATCTTCTACCAACCTTCTTCTTCTTCTTCTGTTTTCTTTTTTCTTTCCTTTTTATTTTGTTTTTTTCTTTCTCCTTTAATATTTTCTTTTCTATTTTATTTTTTCTTTCTTTCTTTTTTTATTATTCTCTATTTTATTCCGCTCTTCTTCTCCTTTGAACCTTAGCAAACGGTGAACGAAAAGCCAAGCCGGCCAGGCCAGGCCAGGCCAGGCCAGGCCACCCTTTTACCCGACGTCACCCTTTTGCCTTGTGAGATATAACCCGCGCGCGTAAACGCGATCTCTTGTCTGTTAAAAGTAAGAAAAGAAAAAGGGGAAATAAAAGAAAATAAAAGAAAATAACGTAGAACTTCTCGAGTAGAGAATCTTACGAATCGTGAAAAATCTTTCAAGTTTAAAACAACAACTATGACAAAAAATATTACCTACTTGTTTGTTTCGTTTAAAATCTTTCATAAAACGTTTCTTTCCAAAACAAAAAAACAAAAAAACAAAAAAATAACAAAATAAAACTAAACAAATCTTTTTGTCTTAAATCATGTAATAAATTTAATTTCTTTTCTATCACTCTCTCTCTCTCTCTCTCTCTCTCTCGATATTTTCAAGTGACTCGTTTATTGAAAATGCGATAAACTACGTTTAGAAAAAAACAAAACAAAATAAAATAAAATAAAAGGTAGAAAGAACTGTTTCGAAGGAGTATCAAGATAGAAAGAGAGAGAAAGAGAATGGTGTATAGCAAGAGACCTTACGCAAACTATGCGCTCACTCGAAAGATCGTTCCAAGGTTTACGGAAGGCGTATAATACCGTTTATCGTCCTCGTAAATCCGCAGATATACACTCACCTAAGTTCGACCCGCGGCCTCGGTACTCGTTTACCAAAGGAAACTTGACTAGAGCTTTAATCCCTTTCCGTTTTACGAGCGCCTTTTACGAGCCCACTTTCTCCCAACTCCCCCTAACCTCCCTCCACCTCCTCCTCTTCTCCTCACACTTCTTTCTTATTCTCTTTAAGTATCGTTTGACCCTTTCTCTCACTTTCATACCTTCTATATTTGATTTTTCATCGATGTTGATACTATTATTCGAAGTATCCACAAAATTCTTAAACCTTTGTTTAACTTTTGCAAGTGTTGTACCTAATTGGTTCGGAAAGGTAGATGGAAATTATTTTTTCGATAGTAATTAATTATCTTGAAAAAGAGTTACGAATATTACGAAGAATCATTCGTATAAACTTATCAATTTATTTGTTCTTTTTCTGATACTAATTTGTTTCCTCGTAATACTTAAAAGAAAAAGAAAGTCAAAAATACCTTTATTGAATTTTTATTTCGAATAAATCCAATTGTCACATAAGGATTTTTCCATTCATTCTTTTGGTCGTGTCTTAACCATTTTAATAAACTTTTACATGTACGTGCTGGTTACGTTTATACGATCACCAATATCTAACATGAAACGATAGTAACATCGATGAAATGGTAGATCGTAAAAGAGAACCCGATTTTGCGAGATCAAGTTGGTATTTTACGAAAGACGAATTATTTTTCTGTTCGGAAATGGCATAAATCGATATATATATATATCAATTTTGAATAACCTAAACTATAGCTTTCTGATAATATGAAAAGACGTTTATGATATTGCTATAGACAATGTCGATATATTTTTCACTTGAAAAAAAAAAAAAAAATTCCATGAAAAATGTTTCTATCAAAATGCTTTGAGAAACTCAACGAGCTTTATTATTTTATTATTAAATATATCCTTTATAAAAAGAAATCGAACGTTGAAAAATGTAAAGCATATTTTTTTCAAATCTTTTCTTTTAAAACGAAGAAAAAAGTAAAACGAGAAAAAGAAAGAGAGAGAGAGAGAGGAATAATTCGACCCAATTTTGAATTTCAAAGAATAAATTATAAAACGTCATGTTCGATGAAAACACACCATTTACGTTAACCTTTACGAGTGTATGCTTCTTACATGATTTTTTTTTAAACGATTAGAAGAATTTCTTGTCTATTTTTTTATTTTTCACTATATAGTGGAAGAAAAAAAGAAGTTGGTGAGGAGAAAGAGGAGGAGGAGGGAAAGGTAGAAGAGAACGATTGGAAGACGTCGATGGCGATGAGTTAGTGTAAAAGAAAAAGTAAACCTAGAAAAAAAGAGAAAGAGAAAGAGAGAAAGATAGATAGAGAAAGATAGAAAGACAAAGTTACGTGTTAGGTTCGTAGAGTCAGGGACGTGAAAGACGAGAGAAACGTGAAAGTGCGAAAGTATATGTGTAGAAAATACCTATAACTGGAAGCGAGTTGGTGTTGTCGTGAGAGACAGAGAAGAAAGACATAGAATAGAGAGAGAGAGAGAGAGAGAGAGAAAGAAAGAAGAGAGAACGGTAGAGATAGTTTGTCGGTAGAAGTAAGAGAGAGAGGGAATGGGGGTTGCGTGTCGAGGGCTTGCAATGCCCCTTTTCGTTCTCCCTTCTGCCTAGGTTTCGCTTGGAAGGAACGACGAGAGGTCGGGGGAATAAGGGATGAGAGGGACGAGAGGAGGGAAGGGGGGACTTGGTAGTGGGTGGATGAGGGTGGCTCAGAGGGTGGCGAAACTATGCGAAGAATGTGCAATTAGTGAACGGAGCAGGAGGCGAAGGGGTAGGTGGGACGGGCAGGGCTCCCGGAAAGGGACCGTCTGCGGGAGGGTAGAGAAGGGCAAAGGGTGGGTTGGAGCTTGGCTGAGGATATGATATGGTGTGCCCACGGTCGCACGATCGCGTTCGTGTTGGTACGGATGTCAGCGACGATACGACGCCACCAAAGACGACCTTACTGCTTCTGGTTGTATACGTTTCATGATAATGGTAGTAGTAGTAGTGGTAGTAGTAGTAGCAGTAGAGTTGGTGTTGATGGTGTTGGTGATGGTAGGTAGGTAGGAGGATACTGGTGGTACCTTCCTAGTAGCGTAGCAGAGAAGAAAATGGAAAGAAAGGAAGATGGATGGAATGGCGCCCAGGGACGATAAGAAGAGAAAGGGGGCAGGAGGAAAGGTTCCTTGCCTGATGTTACTCCGAAGACAGAGGAAGAAAGAGATAGATAGAT
The DNA here is from genome assembly GCF_049000335.1 of Polistes dominula. Taxonomy (NCBI): domain Eukaryota; kingdom Metazoa; phylum Arthropoda; class Insecta; order Hymenoptera; family Vespidae; genus Polistes; species Polistes dominula. Next base: position 3,802,778 of record NW_028301046.1, on the reverse strand, counting down.
AGATAGGGTAGTTGAGAGGGTAGGGAAGGGGGGATACTTTTCGGAGGAGGGCTAAGCGTGTCAAGATTCGAAGATGCTTCTTCCAACGCAAGGACACTTATCGACTTCTATCCTTTTCAAGACTGAAAGTCACGTCGTCTAACGTCCCTCCTAATCGAAAGAAAAAAGTAGAAATAAAAAATGAAAAAGATGAAGAAGAAGAAGAAGATTCCTTCTTTCTCGTTTTTTTCTTTCAGTTATCTGTTCGTAAGAAATTTTTTTTATTTTTCATAGAGCTATGAGTCTTTGTCAATGAAGAGAGACCTTACTTCCCCGCTTCGAATCCTTCAATGAACAGAAAATTTTATCTTGTTATAAATGTACTACGGGATAAATTAACCCGACTGACGTTTCACTTTTCTAAGATGATGAAAATATTCGATCGAGAATATTACGTAATATCGGCTTAAAATTTTCATTACTTCACCAACTATATTCGCATTTCTATGCTTATCCAGTAATTACAAGTTTTATTTTGTTAAAAATTCATTTATTCTTTGTTTAACATGTGACTTTATCTTTATCAGAATTCTTCAAATTGTTCAAATTATAAGTAAAATAAAAGTATTCAATGGGATCAGTATTATACGCGATATCACGTTAAACGATACTTTCATCATTCAGCATTGTTTTCATAAAGAAAAGTATTAGGTCTACGAAGAGAAGTGATGATATCTTCGTTAAGATCATCTATCTCTATTACGTTTAATTATAAACAATCTCGTTAGAAATGAGCAAAAGATAATTGACGTTTAACCATACTTTTGATTGATAGTATGTGTATGTCTTACTTAATACAAGTGTAGGTATATAGATCATGACAAAGAAAGTTGAAATCAAATTGATGATAAAATCGATCGAAATAGATCTCAAGTGGTTAGGTTTGAGAGATCTTTGAAGAGTATTCTCCTAAGCGAACAGTACCAGACAGTAAAGCAAGCAAGCAAGCAAGTGAGAGAGAGAAAGAGGGTAGGAGGGAAAGCTTTAGGCCCGCTTTTCGAGTGGTCATCCCTTGACTCGAACCTAACCGCTCTACTGTATATTTGCTAATTGACTAAACGAGCTTAAACGCACTTCGAGACCTGGAGGATCGGCATCAGGCACTGTTTGTGAACCATCCATTAGTGGCGATGCTTCGCGGTGAGGTTCCCAGTGTATTCAGGAGGACCATTCTCAATTCCGCGTTCTTGATACGTCCAAAGCTTGGACCCTTCTGTTGTTTGTACTAATGTTAGTAATGTTATATTGTCAAGGTCCATCTCGTATTTAATAATCCAGAAAAAGAAGAAAAAAAAAGATTATTTTTCATTGATCCCATCCCACTGTTTCAAATTAATTATCAAAATGATACAACGTTTTGGAATAATTCTTAGGTACATTGAATCACAAATATAATTAAATTCGTATACTATTTTTTTTTTGTTTAATATAAGGAGTTTCTTTTTTCTAGACAACCGATATTATCATTCAATTCAAATAATATATTTAAATAAATAATAAAATAATATGAAATTTTAATCAGAATGAGAATCACGGATAATTGTTAAGTCAAGTAGCAGATATATGTAATTAAATGTATTGTACATTCTTACTCTAGACAATGTTTAGCATATATTTGTATCTTTTGATACCGAAGGGAACAATAGAATGAGAGAGAGAGAGAGAGAGAGAGAGAGAGAGAGAGAGAGAGAGATAGCAAGAGAAAGACCATGCTCGGTGCTCGTTACTTCGAGTCCACGATCATAATGGCCCTTCTTGTTAAATTGAGCATCGGGCAAGTGATTTACGTTGATTGCTCGTCGCGTCGCATGGTGTACATTCAGAGAGTCCCTCCCCGATCATCGTTCGGTACACATATACATACGTGTACACACACAAGTAGTTATGAAGATCATGTATATCTATGTTGACGTTAAATCGTTAAATATATATATGTTATTATTCATAGTTGAGAAACGAGTAGTTAAAAAGTAAGAGATTGAAATTAGATATTTATTTAAGTTTACATTTCTACTTTACGATAATACTCGTAATTATCTTATCTTGTACTTTGAAAAATCAATGTTTCGTTAGTCTTGTAATTTTCTACTGGATCTAATGTACATATCAAATATCAATTTCATATTTTAACTTATTTACCTTTGTTACTTTATTATTTATGTAATATTTTTGGTATTATATTTTCATATTTTAACAATAACGTATACGTATACATATTTAAAATATTACAATAAAATATTCATAAAATTGTATGTATGTGTATTTCATTGATAACATTTGATATTTAACATGCATAACGTCGATCGACTAACGTTTCTGTAGAAAGAAAAAGAACGAACTCTCGATCGTGAAAGTTTTGTTATTTATATGTAAGCATATCCCAATACTCGGCAGGTATTTAAATTCAATCGACATTGTTTTTATTCTATTAAGAATCTCTTTGTCGAATTTGTAAACACATTGACTTTCGTGTTCGTTTGAAAGGTGATTCGGTATATGTAGTTGTTATCATACTTTATTGTCAGTATTCTTCGACAAGTCGAGATGTTATACAGCGTTATTAGAAAAGTTATCAAATTTACTTTCGCGTGTGCGTGTTGTGTGCGTGCGTTTTTTAGTTAGTTATGCAAATTATATACACGTGTGTACGAATTCGTGTGTACTGCTGGTGAGTAATATACATATATATCTACATATATACGCATCGTGTATATGTCAGTATTAAATTATATAATTCAATTAAATCGTGAAAATTGTAGATTTAAGAAAAAAAAAGAATTTTATTATACGCTAAAACAAGTAGTTTTGTAAAATGACATTAATATGCATATGAATTCACAATAGGTGCAAGTAATTAAAAATGAGATTAAATATTTAATCAATTTTTCTTTCAATAACATAATGTTCTTTGCTCTTATTTTTTCCTTTACTTTAAAATTAAAACGTTTTTTTGTTATCGGATCTAATCACATATCAAATTTTCATGTCATATACCTTAAACTATTGGTTTATTGTAAATTCATATTATTATTATCCAATTGAAATATCTAATACTACTTTCTTTCATACTTTAAGCTGATCACTTTAATTATTTACATACATATACATGTAATATTTTTTTTATTTTTATTTTTTTAAATTTTATTGTTAAATTTTTGTGTCTCGTTAACCTAGTTATAAATTATTCAAATTTTCGCGAAGATAAAAGACAAAAGTTCGAGAAAGAGTCCTTTGTATCCAGCATTGTATCTCAAGGTACCTTAAACCATCGTAACCGAGCTCTCCTTTCTCTCTCTTTCTCTCTCTTTCTCTCTCTTTCTCTCTCTCATCGAAGAATGTTCGGCCTTCAAAAACAGAGAAGGAACGCGCTCGCTCGTTCAGCAATGGCGCGTGGTTCATAGCGAGCCATTTAAAGGTCTTTGCAAAATTGAGTCATCACGCGGTTCGCCTGGAATCTCGAATATTTTCCTCCCGATGCTTCGGCTTCTCTCTTTTCCCCCTTTTGCACTCCTTTATCCTTTTCTCCTAACGCCCACCTAGACCACCACAACCTCTTTTCCTACCCCTATCATCGAATCCCTCGTTATTTTATCGATTATCCCAAACATCTTAGATTTCTAATACCGTTTATAATATTTTTCTTTTTTTTTTTACTTTTATCTTTAAATTAGTTTAGAATTGTGTGATCCAGTTGATTATTAAACATGTTTTTTTTTTCATAACATTTATAATATTCTTTTGTGTATTAAAAATTAATCTGTCATATTATTAATAACTTGTTTTTCTTTGCGCTTTTTAAATACAATACGTATCAAAAGTCACTGTTATCGAGCTAAAACAAATTAATTTTGTTTTTCCAAGTATATGAACCAAAAAAATATGATGATACATTGCATACTTTCATAACAAAACTTTAACTAAAGTTTCGTATCTCGATATGAAAAACAAATTATTTCAATATTATAAATATACTTTATTGTTTATATTACTATATGGTTTATATTCTTTTGTGTATTCAAAATTAATCGAATATAGTATTAAAATATATAAAGAAATCTTCAATTTCTAATACCAATTTATAATATTTGTTTTTTTTTTTTTTTACTTCTATCTTCAATTTAATTTAGAATTGATCCGACTGTTTATTGAACATATTGTATTCCATGATATCTCTTAACTTTCCTAACTTCATCGTTCTATTTTTGTATTTTAAATTTTATTCATAACATCTGTAATATTCTTTCGTGTTTTAAAAATTAATTTATTTATATTATTAAAATAGACGAATATATATATATATATATTTTTTTATTAATATACGTTATAATACAGTTATAATAAGTTTTAGCAAAAGTTGTTATATTCGATGATCTCTTAACTTTGGTAGTTCCCATCGTTCTACTCGTTTCACGGGAACAATCGTACGCGCGTTAACCAACGTTAATATCCTCATTCTCGGTTCTGGGCTCGTGCGAAGCTTTCTCTCTCTCTCTCTCTCTCTCTCTCTCTCTCTCTTTCATTCTCTTTCTCTCTCGCATTTAATCGCGGCGAGCCATGTTTTATTTCTCTTCATTTATAATCGTAGCTACGAGTGGAACAAACGGACAGCATCGGGCGTGGGCGGGGTAGGTGTAGGGGTAGGGGGGTATGTTCCAAACGTGCGTTTCGCGACCCACTGAAAACTCGAATGCAGTGCTCGAATTAATTTGAGTGTACGCGTATCTCTCTCTTTCACCCCTTTAGCCTTTGCCAACCAACCCCCTCTCTCTTCCCTCTCTTGTATGCTCTTTAAATCCGTGCTCGTTGTCGGCCGAGTATTTCGTGTTTACCCAACTATGCCGATTAAAAGCGTGTCTCTCTCTCTCTCTCTCTCTCTCTCTTACTCTCTCTATCTCTCTCTCTATCTCTCTCTCTATCTCTCTCTCTCTCTGTTCCTCTACCTGTTTTTCTTTCTTTTTTTAACCTTCCTCTGCAAGTACTCTTTTCGTGGTCGCTTTTTTTGCATGCACGATCTAGCATAGTTTTCTTTCTTTTATATTTTTTATTTTTTTTATTTTTTATTTTTATTTTCCAAGGTATTACGCGTCCATTATAATACTCACGCGACATACTCTTCTACCATGTATGCAAATACAGTTTTCTTAGAAATCAAATATCGTGTTTAGTTTATATTTATTCTCTTATAAGTTATTTGACGACGGAGTTTAACGATTACTGAGAAACGTTGAAAAAGTAAAGAGTTATGAAGGATTGTATAAATAATATTTAATTGGATAAAAATCAAAATAATCTCGTGCTGTTGTTTTTTCTTTTCTGTTTTGAATTGATCGAAAAAAATATTGTAACGTTATTTTAACGAATTTAATCACACTTTTTGTTTTCGCACGGTCATTTTGAATAATTCACCGTATTATTAGATTCAATTTATCTCTAAACGATAATAATTATTAAACGAAAAGACGAACGTGATAGTATGCTAGGATTGAGAACGATTGTAAAAGAGAAAGAGAGAGAAAGAGCGAAAGCAGACCTCAATGCAAATGGAGAAAGGGTTCTGTTGAAACTCACGTAAAATCTCGATTGGCTCCTTGACCCTTGCCAAGAAGATACGCGCAGACCATCTGTTGGACTTGGTTCTCTATTCGAGTTATAATTATCTTGTATATACCGATAGAAAGTATTCAAATGCGATTTAAAAATACATTACATTAAATGGTGAAAATCTTACCGATGGAAAATTTCATCGTCATAATATTTTCCAACGACTAAATATTGTCCACTTATATCTAAATCGATTAAATTTCATTTTTATATTTAATTAGGACTATTATAAATATTCAATTTTTTAGAAATACTCAATACATTACCTTAAATGGTGAAAATCTTACTGATATAAAAAAAGTTCATCGTCAAAATATTTGCCAACGACAAAATATTGTTCATTTATATTTAAACTTAATAGATTTCATTTCTATATTAAATTAATATTGTTATAAATACTCAATTATTATTTATAATAAAATATTAAAATAAGTTTAGAATAAATTTAAATTAGAAATAGTGAAAACGTTCATCGTAAGTCATTAAATAGCTTCCAATCAAAATATTTTTTTCTTAATCCTTTTTACTCATACTAGACAAACATAATCTCAATAAATCACTTTTGTAACATTATTTTTTATTTTCTATTCAGATGATTCGCAATGAGATATTGTCAATTGTGATCCAAGTGTCTCTCGATCGTAAATTAACGCCGAACAGTGTCGTTAAATCTGCGGAAAGAAATTATTAGGGAAGTTTCAAAGATTTCTACGGAACGCGTTCGTGCATTTCGTGCACGCAGAGAGGTGTTTAGTTACCATAAGTAACTCGTCTCATTTCTTTAAATTGAGAACTTGCTTACTGTGTAATATGTTATGTATTAATGTCAATAAAACGTAAAATAATTTTTGAATGTGGTAACAATATTATAATAATAATATTATAAGAAATAAATCCTACAATTATCCTACACCTGATAATCTGTATTCGTCTCATTATTTCGAAACTTAGTTTTTTGAAGGTTTCACTTCTAACACGTGTGATCTACACACATGATATATTTTTTTCTCTGATGTATCTTTTAATCATTTTTTTTTTCTAAATGCATGCAGACAATACAATTATTATATTCTATATTTTTTATAATTATTAATTATAATATTTGCGAAATAAAAAATTTAATATTAATTTGTCAATAAAATAGAACAACATTTTTAAATAGAAAAGAAATGACACGTTTAGTAAGAAAAAATAGACCACGCGCCTTTTTTCTTTATTTCAACCGTCGGTTTGTTTATACCCTATTTTTCTGTCGAATACCTACGTGCTTATCTCTGTTTATTCTTCTACCCTTCTATCGCTCCTACCTACAAATAGGTATAGTATCGACATTATTGTTTATGTGTCTACGCTTCGTAGTATATAGTCGCACACAACACACACATATACAACCAGGAGCGATACTACGAAGCAGAGCATAAAGAGGAGTCCGAGAATAGGAAAAACTATATAGCTATATTCTGTCTCATTCTCTCGCAAGCTCAATCCTATATGTTTGTCTTTTTTTCTCTTCTTACTAAATATCGTGGCCGTTACATCGCCGCCCGCCGCTCCGTTGCACCGCCGCTTGCCGCTGTGTTTCACTTTTTTCAAATCACTCCCTATTCTAAAGAAGTTTTCACTTCAAAAAGATAAACAAATTGAAACGATATTTAATCTATGAAATATCTAATGAATTTATATATATGCATCTAAACGCATTCTATTGACTTTTGTGTTACAGGTCGGAACGAGCTGATCGCTCGTTATATCAAATTAAGGACCGGTAAGACGAGAACACGAAAGCAGGTCTCTTCTCACATACAGGTCCTAGCCAGGAGAAAACTTCGTGAGATCCAGGCGAAACTCAAAGTGGTGAGTGTTGTTGTCGTCTTGTTTAAAAAACGTCTTTTTTTTAACGGATACACAAATAAGTACAAATTGTTGATTTATTGGACGATATGATTTTGTTTTTATTGACCCCTCTATCCAACCCCCATTCTTTTGACCATATTTTTCCCATTAAACCAAACACTTTCTTTTAAAGTACACATTTATTCGATAGATAAATTTCTGATCCTTTATTTATTTATTTATTTATTTATTTATTGTATTATTTGTTGTTTAAACTCTCCGTTCTCTCTTTTTTCGTTCACCCATAATATAAACACATATATATGTATGTATCTATATATGCGTATGTATATATTTATATAATATTACATCCAAAAGACAAACAGATTTGCTTGTTTCGTGTGAGCCGTGCCGCAACTTCCTTAATTTTGTGGAGGGATAAAAGCGTTCGATGCTTCCGTTAGCGTTTTTCATGACTCGTTCGGATGAAGATAGGAGGGGGAATAAAAAGGGAAGAAAAATAAAATAAGCAGAAGAAGAACAAGTAGAAGAAGAAGAGGAAGAAGAATATAGGGAGGTGCAGGAGGGGAAGAGTAACTGGAACGTCTTTTCCCTTGTAACAAAGAAGGGAAGGAAGTTTCGCATAACGGGCTGACTGGCTGGCTCGTCGTGTATTTTAAGGGTCCGGGAAACGATATTATCTCGAGCGAAAGGAAGAAAAACACGCGTAATTGCGTCGCCTTTTGCGCACGTAAGAGAAGGCAATAGATAAAAAAAAACAAAGAGGGAAAAAAAGAAAGGTAAAGAAAGAAAGAGAGGGAAAGAGGAAGGGATAAAAAAGGAAGGTGAAAATAGATAAAAAAAAAGAGATAGTGAATAGAGTGAGAATTTATGATAGAAAGAGCGATAAACGATATTGAGAAATCCGTGTTAAACGTCCGTCCGTTCATTCGTTCGAGAAACGAAGGACGACGCGTCGAGAGCTTTACAGTGGAATAAATCACGCGTAAAAATGAACCCCGTGCCGCGGCGTTTAATCAACAGCTAAATTATTAAAGCGATTCGCGAACAATCGTGCACTACCACCACCACCCACTCATTCTATCTCCTTCTATTTCTCTTTATCCCCTTTTCTATTCGAAACGAAACGAAACGAAACGATACGATACGATACGATACGAAGCACGCGTTTCTGCGTCCACTCCACACTTTCTCTCTCTCTCTCTCTCTCTCTCTCTTGCTCTGTTTTTCTCCCTCCTATCATCCCTGTTAATAAATCAAAGTACGATTCATTCCGTGCTTCCGTTCGACGGCGGAGATATAGTAGAAGAGGTGGGAGAAGGAGGACGAGGGGTTGAAAGGGAGAGGAAACAAACATAGAACGAGGGGAAAATGGAAGAACACGGAGAAAGCGAATTATGTTGGGTATAGATGAGTATATGAGAAAGGAATACGGTTAACTGTTAAATGATATTATTATTTAGTTTTTGATTTTTCTTTTTATTAGTAAATAGTTGATAGAATAGTCAATGATTGATAAGAAATATTATAACTATGATCATTGTTTATATTAGTAATCTATCTTTTGTTTTTGTTGTATAATTAGACATTTGTATAAATGTACGGTTCTTTAGATAATGAATAAACTTCATAGACAGAGAGAGAAAGAGAGTATTACGTATCATTATCGATTAGTTGTAGGCGTATTAAAGCTTTCAAAGCGTTAATTAATGACCGAATGACGAGTTGTTGATAAGTGGAAGGAGGGGAAGGGAAAAGATATATCCTGTCGATTGTAATTAACGATTATTCGTAGGGGGAAAAACAACTTGCAAGTTATTTACCACGTTGCAATTTTCGTTTGAAATTATCACGTGAGATATTATGTTTATTAAAAGAGAAAGAGAGAGAGAGAGAGAGAGAAAAAGAAAAAAAATTTATAGAAAAATATACAAATTCTTCTTCGAGATTAATCTTTTTATTTTATTTTATTTTATTTATATTTTTTTCCCCCTATAACATAATCGGATCGAATATAATATTTAATTGAACGTTTGTAAGTAAAAGGAAATATCTTTTGAAAATTAATTAACCAACTTTGAAATGGTACTACGTATCATTATCGATTACTCGTAGGCGTATTAAACGTTCAAAGCGTTAATTAATGAATGTATGAATGACGAATAGACAGAAGAGAAGAGAAAGAGAGAGATAGAAGTGTGTAGAGAAGTAAAGAGAGGAGGAGGAAACACATCCTTTCGATTCTAATTAGTGATTCGTGAGTAAAATGCTTGCAAGTTCTATTCGACACACACTGCATTTTAGGATGAAAGCGTCGCGAACAACGGGCAAACCATAGCCACACTTACGCATACCTTGAACATTATTCGAGTGGAGAGAGTCAGCAACACCACGAAAGAGGTGGGAGATCAAGGGGGTGAACAGGAGAAGGAGGAGGAGGAGGAGGAGTTTGTAACGTCTAAAGTACGACGGATGTAATTTTCTGCTCGCCGCGTTTCCGAAAAGGGCCGAGTAACCGACCCTTTACCATTTCGACCATTTCGTTACTACAACATTGAAGACCTTTCTTCCTCTCTTTCTATATATACATATATATATATAAATGATGTGTATAATGTTGGAATTGTATTTAAGTGCCATTTTATGACCAAAGGATTTTGATCAATTTATAAAATGTGCTTCAATTGGTTGCGTTTAAAATACAGGGCTAGAGGAGATGGGGTAAAATCTCAAGCTAATATAAGGGAAAGACAAGGAGACAACGAGATCATAACGAAGGATCATTTATTGCAGCTAAGGCAAAGAACAGTGACACTCTCTCAGCTTGACAACAGATTAACTATCCTAGATCGTTTATTTTCGGAACATTCGCTGTTTCCTTGTGTCTTTCTGTTCTTTAGCAATCTGTCGTGGTTTGTTTCGCTTATAATAACTTGAGATTTTTATCCCTTTCCCCACTCCTCCTGCTCTACCAAACACAGTTAACTGAAACATATTTTATAGATCGATCGAAAGCTTTCTGACTATTTGTGGAATAATTACTTATTATACATATTCTACATTACACGTAACATATATATGTATATATGGTATATCTTTCTCTTTATACTTAAAGTTTCCTCAGTTTCCGAGAACCTTCTACCGCAAAAGGAATTTTTTAGGCTACAGACCAAATTCAACGTTCAACAAAAAAAAAAAAAGATAAAGGAAGAATAATTTACTCATGTGATTTATTTAAATTCTTTTCGTTATAATACTCGTACGAACTATATTTTCATATTCCCTTTCTCTCTCTCTCTCTCTCTCTCTTTCTCTCTTCTTCTTCCTTCTTTTCTCTTGCTCGTATTCTCATCATTATTTCTCTTTTCTATTTAACTTCGTTCTTTCTCACTCTCTCTCTCTCTCTCTCTCTCTCTCTCTTTTTCAAATTCTCTTTGTAGTAATTGCACGATGGCATAACGTTAAACAGCTAATTTGCTTGTGAAAGAAAATAAAGAGCACATAAAAGGGACCTTTGGTGGTACCTTTAATTCCAAAATCGTGGCTCGGCGAGTACGCGCTATGAAAATCCGTATTTTCCGTGGGGCGGAATAAAAACCCTGTTGGAAAAAAATATAAAAAAAAAAAAGGGTGGAGATGTAAAAGCGTATACAGAAAAAGTGAGAGAGAAGGAGGCAGATATAGAGATAGAGATAGACATATATATGTATATATAGAGAGAGAGAGAGGGATAGAGAAAGAGAAAGGGAGGAGAGAAATTCGCGCAGCGCTAAACCACCACGGTTCGGTGTGTTTCAATTTTTCGTCCTATCTGTTCCGAAAATAATAGCAGGAGCAAGCAGCACACACATGGGTGTGTGCGCGCATTCTAGTCTAATTGATCGTTGCTGTGTAAACGTAGCTTCGGATGGCGGGATGCCCAAAAACGACCGTACGGCATTTCAGAATGTCGATAAACATGTCCAGCTCGTTGCCCATCCAATCCCGCATTCCTCGCGTGTATTTGGGAGAGATGCGCACGAGGTGGTGGAGGTGGTGGAGGAGGAGGATGGGGGAGAGAGGGGTAGGAAGGAAGGAAGGAAGGATGGAAGGAAGGTTGTACGCGCGGGATGAGGAGGACAGGGGGAGGGTTGTGAAGGGTGGAGGAGTAGTGGACCAGGCTGGTCGAGGACAGGGATGAGAACGGATGGACGGATGGACGGACGAACGAACGGACTGCCGGGGGTGTTGAGCTTGGTAGATGAGGGAAGGGGCTTTAAGGGGAAGGGAAGGGGCACGCTACGAGTTGCGCCGTTAGCAGAGGGTAGAAATTAAAAAAAGCTCTGCACGCCGACTCCCTCTCAATTAACCGAATTGATTTTCCACTATAAACCGTTCGCGGCCGGTGGCCAACGGCATCGAGTTTGGGAAGAGAGAGAGAGGGAGAAAGAGATGGAAGAGAAAGAGAGGCAGATTTTTTGTTTGCTATCGGCATTCGAGCTTTCACGAAGGTATTTATGCGAGATGCCTCGTCGTTTAACGTTATACTTTGCCCGGGGACAAACCCCTGTACGTTGAAAACTTTATTTTTTTTCTCCCTCTCTCTCCCTTTCTCTCTTTCTTTCTCATTCGTTTTATCAATGTGTACGTATATCTGTCTCTCTCGGTTATTCGTCTGTTCGTTTGTTCACATTCGTTCGTTCCTCGTTCGATTGTCCTTTTTTATGGGTTTTATTTATTTCGTATTTTTAATTTCTTTCGTTTTTTTGTTTTTGTTTTTTTTTTTGCATCGTGTTTTGTTTTTGTTAAAAATCTATTTCATTTGGAACCGAAATAAGCGTTTGAAATATATATATATATATGTAGTAAAATTCAGAAGAGGAAGTGGAGAGGGGTAGGAGGGGAAGGAAGGGGGGTTGAATTTTCGTCGATGGGCACGATCGATGAATTCTTCGTGTTTCGTGTCTACCTTTTATAGAACACGCTTTTATTCCAAGCACCAAACGCCAACATCGAGTCCTCTATTATGGATTTATGAACGAAATTGAAAATCCCTGTTTTGGGGGAATGGCAGTTTTTCGAACACTATGACTATCATGCTTTTCTCTCTCTCTCTTTCTGTCTTTCTTTCTTTCTCTCTTTCTCTCTTTCTCTTTCTCTCATTTCAGTCGTTTAATTCGTCAGCTATTTTAGTCGACCATGATTAAAATCGAGATCCCTCGTACGAAAATCATCGAACCCGAAATTAATGGTAAATTTCTATCGTTAGCTAATTCGCATTCGTCGTCGTCGTTCATTCCAATCAACTGCAATGATAACGCTGTGCATAACTTGATAAAAAGGAGACAAAAAAAGAAGAAGAAAATTATTTAATCGATATCCACAATTAAATTTGAAGGGAGAGATTAGAATTTTTCAAAATAAAATATTGAAAATATTTCGGCGAGCCAGCCCAGAAGAGGCATCTATAAAAGTATAATAATTATAATACATTCTAACGAATAGATTAACATTAAAATAAATTATAATAAATTGTATGCATAAAATTATAATATTAATCTACACTCTTAATATAGCAAAACAAAAAAAAAAGAAATAATATCCTCATAAAATTTATTCCTCCACAAAAAAAAAAATAAAAAAAGACATTTATCTATCGGGCCAATATTTGACAATGCAAAATATAAAACACGACACGTATAATCAAGAATGAAATAACAAGGATAAAAGAGAGAGAGAAAAATAAAAACAAGTTAAAAGATACATCAATTTATTTATGGTAGAAACAAACTTGCGATACTTTGGTCTTTTACCCCTGATACAAAAAAAAAAAAAGAAAAAAAAAAGAAAAAAATCACGGGGTTTAATAATTTTTCGACAATACGTAGTAGTTAATACGTGGTGTGGAAATTTGTCAGGATCATGCCGCCAAGGAGAAGGCTCTCCAGACAATGTCGAGCATGTCGAGCGCCCAGATAGTATCAGCTGGGAGTGCGATACACAACAAGATGCCCCCTGCCCTCGTGGGGCCCCTTGCCCTTCACGCTTCCACCCCTGTCTCCTATCCCGGAGCGGTAAGTCCCGATCAATGATGATGATGAAAAGAAACCCCATTTAAAAACGACATTTAATAACAATAACTAAAAAAAACAATTCATTTTCTATGACGACGACAACGACGACTATTACTACTACTATTACTATTATTACTGCTATTACTACTGCTACTTCTACTACTACTACTACTACTACTACTACTACTACTGCTACTGCTACTATTATCTAACGTCAATGCACGAAAAAAACAAAATTTGAAAAGAAGAAAAGGAAAGTGAAAGAAAGAGAAAAAATTGGGTTGTTTTAGGTGTTTTTTTTTCTTTCATTCTTTTTGTTTTTTACTTTTTTTGTGAACTTTTCTTTTGTCATTCATCTATTCGCGAGATATTTGCTGGAAGACACAACCAATATCACCACCAACGGAGTTTCCAAGCAAAGACGATGGAACAAGTTAAAATAGAGAGAAAGAAATAAAGAGAGAGAGAGAGAGAGACAGACAGACAGACAGATAGAAAGAGAAAGAGAAAGAGAAAGAGAAAGAGAGAGAAGAGAATGAACATAAGTATCTAACAAAATGAAACGTGTCCAATCGATTCATGTTACAATCTCTCGTCGTCGTCTTATAATAAAAAAATAAAATAAAATAAATGTGAAGAAAGAAGGAAATTACAAGGACCTTGAAAATAAAATTGTTTATTTGTTATTTCTAAATCGTTGTATCTAATAATGATTATTTTTATATTGCAAATGCAACATCTTTTCGATTTTAACTTAAATTCGAATAATTTATAAAAATGTTCTTTCTCTCTCTCTCTCTCTTTCTCTCATTCCTTCTTCTTCTGCTTCTGCTTCTTCTTCTCTCTCTTTTTCTCCCTCTCTCCTTCTCTTTATATTTTTTCTGTCATTATTTTTATTGGATTTAATTTTTGTTCTTGTTCCTTTCATTCTCCTTTTGACATCTTAATTACATATATATTATATATTATATATATATATATATATATATATATATATATATATATATATATATATATAAAATATAAAACCAAAAGTTTTTTTGCTTTTTTTTCTGTGTGGCGATGCAAGTGTATCTTTGAACGCTTTCGATTCATTTTAAAACAATTCTTCGGCTTATTTTATTTTTATAATAACTAATTATATTATGGCGATCGAACGTTTATGTTAGATTTTTATTTTTTGTATTTTTCGAAAGAGCTTCAATCATTTATAAAGTCGACTGTAATAAATGGAAACACTTTTTCCTTTCTTTTTTTTGGGGGGGAGGAGGAGGAGGGGTTCTTTCTATCTTTTCTTTCTTTCTTCTTACCTTTCTTTCTCTCTTTTCTGATATTCTTTCGGGCGCGATAACGTTAATTGTTAGCGACTATGATAGATAACTTTATTCTTTCTTAAAAGTAAGAGAGAAAAAGAGAGGAAGAGAGAGAGAGAGAAAACTTTTCGATAACTTTCAACTTTAAATATTAACGCTCTTATTAAAGTGTGTGGAGAAAGAAACGGGGAAAGATGAAAGATCGCTTTTTATATTACATTTAATAATATAATATATACGGGCTTTTCAGTTTTAATTTAATTTTATAATTAACTTATCTCTCGAATCACATCTATACATTTTTGTCTGAATAATTCAATATTATCATGTTGGCTTATATACAAAGTAATATTATATCCTAAATATATTATATGTGAGATAAAAACATTAATTTTCATCCAAATAGAAAAAAAAAGTATGTCTTAAAATGTAATTGTTTAAAAATTCGGACGCATTATTTATTAAAAAAAAAAAAAAAAAAAAAAAAATTAATTAAATCAAAAAACACGAGGACGACGAAGACACTGACGACGAATACGACGAGGACATTCGATATCGCGTAGATAATCTTATTATTTTCTATCTGTTTTTTATCATTGTATTAATTATCTTTTTTTCTTTTATATCTATTTCATTTTTTATTCTCAATCATTTATTATTATATCTTTTTTTATCTTCTTTAAATTGTTGTTCTTTTGTTAATAATTTTTGTTTCTCAAGGTAGCTTGTACGACAAGGGAATAAAAGCACCCTTGTGCCAGAACAAACCTCCGCTCTTTGCTGCTAGCCCCTGGGGGATATCCTTGTTGTGTATTGTTGAATTTGTCCGTTCGTTCTTATCTTGTACATAATATATGTATTACCTGTGGGCATACACTCTTTACAGACGAATTTACAATCACATAGATACACCTATCCACACACACATACACACACATACACACAAACAAGCACAAGGGATTGTACCTAAATACTTATATGTTATATACGTTTGCATTATAACTACTTATTTGGTATGAGATTCGTTGTTAAATTGACAGCAAGCTCGAAATAATTAGATTCTCGATATGATTACATAAATTTTTGTAATATTTTTTAAAAATATGGAAAACTAGAAATATCGAGAGTCTTAAATTGCGAGCATATTTGGCAATGTTAGCTTACCAAATTTTGTCTTCTCATACATCTCTCTCTCTTTCTCTCTCTCTTTGTCTCTCTCTCTCTCTCTCTGTTTCTTTCTTTCTGTCTTTCTTTCTCTCTTTTTATGTTTTGTTTTTATTCACATTTAATACGATTTAACTGTTATCATCAATCATATCAAATCTTCCATTTGTGTTCGCTCATATATCACATATATATTTTCCTAATCTTAATAATTCGATTGCTGGCAATAATTAAAAAAAAAAAGAAAAAGATCAAGCGAAAGAATTATCTTCCTGTAATTTAACCATTAAACCTAAACGTGATTAAAAAACGATATCTTATAATATAAATATCAATTTTCTTTACTGGAAGACATCTCAATGCTGATTTTTCTTTTTTTTTTTAACCCTTAACGCTCCAAGTGTGCCTCTCAGGCACCATTGATTTTCGGCGTTCTGCTTCAAATATATCGTTGGGTTGTTATTGGTAATTAATTACGAGACAAAAATTTTTTATACTCCTTAGTCATTAACATGCGTTACTGTAATATTTAAAATCAAAATTAACACGTCATTGTAGTATTTCAAATTTGACATTTAAAATTTCGCAAGTCGAAGTATGATAATTAAATGAAATTCGGATCGTTAAGGGTTAATATTATTAGATCACACAGTATAAGAAAATAAAAGAAAAGAAAAGAAAAGCTTGTAAATATCTAATTAAAAAAAAAAAAAAAAGAAAAAAAATTTCGTTTAACAAGAGTGGAACAAGGGGAAAAAAATAAAACATAAGATCATAATATTAATTTATACTCTTTCAGCAATTCTGGCAACCAGGTTTGCAGCCAGGAACGTCCCAGGATGTCAAACCGTTCCCGCAACCTGCGTACACCGGTAAACCGGCGACGGCGGTCTCGAGCGGTGACATGGTCCAGGCACAACCTCCACCACCATGGGAAGGCCGAGCCATTGCCACTCACAAGCTAAGGCTGGTTGAGTTTTCGGCATATATGGAGCAACAAAGAGACCAGGATATTGTAAGTTGATAATACTATTGTCAATAAAAATAACATTTTTATTCAATTTTATGCGTTTTTCAAGTTATAACACATTTATTATTACGTGTACAATTTAATTTGAATTACTTTTCATATAATAAATGAACAAAAGAGGAATACGTGTGAATGATATTTGCAAAGATTATGGGTTTTGTTAAAATGATAATAATAATAAACAGGCAAGTAGATAGGGATTAGTATTAGTAAAGGAGTGATGATTAATTAGATTGTTCGTTTGATCGTGATCAAAATTACAAACGTGTGTGTGTTGGGGGGGGGGCGGATGGGTTGGAGGGTTCATTTTTGAGACAATGTCCTCCGGATCAGGATGCAGTTTTCAATCAACGGGATTATCGAAGAGAGTTTAGTTTGGAGAAGTTAATTTTATTGATTAACATAAAATTACAAACGTACCTACGTATAGGGTTGTAGGGGTGGGGTGTTTCATTTTTGGGTGACAATCTTCCGGATCGGAGATGCAGTTTTTCATCAACGGAAATTTTTAGAAGGAGAATTTTTAGATTAACATAGAGAGATTGATTTTAGAAATTCATTACTTGTGGATGACATGTGTGGAAGAAGTTCAAAGGCAAAGCAGTGTGTAGCCGATACAATAGACAGCCGGACACATTTGGAAAAATTCATAATAATCGATATGGAAGAGTTCCAGTGGTTCGGATATAATCGAAAGAAATTTTTGCATTGACGTTAGTGTAAATCGGGTTAATTAACGTTAGACGATTTTTAACAATTTTTTACAGTACCACAAGCATCTGTTCGTCCACATAGGAGGATCAGCGACTTATGCCGATCCATTACTCGAAGCCGTCGACGTTAGGCAAATATACGATAAATTCCCGGAGAAGAAGGGCGGTTTGAAGGAACTATACGACAAGGGACCCCAAGCTGCCTTTTTCCTCGTTAAATTCTGGGCCGATCTCAATACCAATATTCAGGACGAAACTGGAGCGTTTTATGGCGTGACGAGCCAGTAAGTATATCTCATTTACTTTATTATTAAAAATTACCACAAATAATCTTCAATTTTTATTACAAAATTTAAAATTATTACTATAATTTAACAAACAAAGTTATATAGATATATTATCTTAAATAAATCATTGAAACAATACAATTCTATATTTATATTACAATTTTTCAAATAGGGGTTGTTTTCTAATATCTCAAATTTGTTTACCCGATCTATTTGAATTCTTTACTTTTTAATTTATTATTGTAAGTTAATACTAATTTCGTCTTTCCTTTTTTTTTCCTTTTTTTTTTTTTAGATACGAAAGCAACGAGAACATGACGATAACGTGTTCGACGAAAGTTTGCTCCTTCGGAAAACAGGTGGTGGAAAAGGTGGAAACGGAGTACGCCAGGTTCGAAAATGGCAGGTTCGTCTATCGTATCAGCCGTTCACCGATGTGCGAATATATGATTAACTTCATCCACAAGTTGAAGCACCTGCCAGAGAAGTACATGATGAACAGCGTTCTCGAAAACTTCACCATCCTTCAGGTAAAAACATTTGTACAATTTTGCAAGTATACTTTATGGAAAAGAAATAAATTTCTTTTTTATCTAAATTGTTTTTCAAACTTATTAATTTATAAAATATGACGTTATTATTTATGATTGTTATTTTAGGTTGTAACGAACAGGGATACACAGGAAACGTTATTGTGTACGGCGTACGTGTTCGAAGTATCGACGTCAGAACACGGTGCCCAACATCACATATACAGATTGGTCAAGGACTAACCTGATCGAACCTGCTCGTCATGCAGCCATCTACCCCCATCAGTGCCTACCATCACATAAAAAAAGAATCATCCGTATGCGTATATATACACACTAATTATATACACTAAATACATACATAAATGCACCACCACCACCACACGCGCGAGAAGAAACACGAATATGTGAATACTATGAAATATAGATATATACTGTTCGTAAATCATACACTATACATTTATACTGTTTACATATACACCCGGGAGACAAACATCATACACACATAAAATATATACATATACATGTATACATGAAATGAAAAAAAAAAAAGAAAAACAACGGATACATATTACTTACACACAAAATATTTTCACTTCCGCACTCGAGAGACGAAGAAATTCTATCGACAATGTTCTTTCTTTATCTATAATATAACGGTGATAATAATTAAAAATTTGTTTTCACCGTGACAGTATTATTGACGGTTAAACTTAATTAATGCGAAATGATTCGAAGAAAAATAATAATGCGTTCGTGTTATTATTAATATTAATATTAATATTAATATTATAATAAATTATTATTTTATCGAATATCGAATTTAATCGAAAAGAAAAACGTAGTAATTGTCGAAATAAAAAAAAAAAATAAAAGAAAAAGGATTCATGTTTGTTTTTTTTACGTAAATGTTACATTAATTTTTTTTTTCGAAATTATTATTATCATCGATTTTTGTATTGGATTTACTTGGTAGTAGTAATTGTCCTACAATTGGACATCGAATTCGATCATTATTATCTTTGCATTAACAATGTGTGCAGTATTTGGAATATTGTCAGTAGAAACTTCTTAAATAAATAATAAAAAAAAAATAAATAAATAAAAAAGAACAAAAAAATATATATATTATAAATATATATATATATATACACATATATATATTTGTAAAACAAGAATTTCGAGATACAGAGACACCGAAGTACTGGCCAGCCCGAGCTTGAGTTTGATTCAAGGTTCAAACTTTCTATTAATTATATTGGGACCGCGATTCTCCGTATATAAGGAAAAGAGAAACTTCTTCTTTTTGACTTGTCTAACAACAACGGTAAGAAAACTTTTTAAATGGAAATACCGGAAGTGTAAATGTTTAAAAAAAAAAAAAAAAAAAAAAACAATAACAACAAACACAAAAAAAGGAAGAAAAAAGGAGAAATGATAGATATAAATAATAATTAAATATAAATATATATACATACATATATATATTTTGTGAATACTTCTTCGATGATTCGTCGACGAACTCGTTCAGTTCGACAAGAATACATTTTTTAGTAAAAATAAAAAAAAAATGGAAAGATTACGATGATAAATTTAAGTTATATGAGAAAAAATAAATAAATAAATGATAATAATAATAAAAAAAAAAATAAATAAAAATAAAATAAAATAATTGTGACAATAAAATTTGATAAAGGAGAAAAAAAAAAGATAGAGGAAAATGAAAATAATAACAAAAAGTAATGTGAGAATAAAAAAAAAAAAAAAAAAGTAAACGAAACGAAATATATATAAATATTATATATATATATTAGGAATTTGGGAATACGAAAATAACGAATAAAGTGAGGAAAAACCTAGGAACGACGAAACAGACTCGTGATCTCGGAAAGGCATAGTACCCCCATCATATATAATTTTTAGTATTATATATAGTTTTTATTAATTAAAATTAGACGATAGATCAGACAAGACATCCATACACAGAATATACATATAAATACATTATAAGAGTATATATGTTAAATATTAACGTAATCAATTACGAGGATTTACATTGTTATGAAAAAAAAAAAATGATCGTGTATAAAGTTATCTAAGTGATTTCCAATTTTTAAATACGAAATGGAGATTTAGACATTTACGAAAACGTATGCCATTTATGAGATCGCTTAAGTTTTCTCGGATTTTCATCGATTATTATTATTAACCTGCCACAACACCCCATACCCCCTTTTTTCTTACTTTCTTTCTTTCTTTCTTTCTTTCTTTCTTTTATTTCGTTTCTAACCCGTTTTTTCTCTTTTCTTTTTATCAGTCAAACAAACGCAAGGTCAAGAGAATAGCAAACAAACAAACAAACAAAAAACAAATTATATAATAAATTAATACATTTTACACACCTGTTTCTTTTTCTTTTAAGTTTTTTTCTTTCTTTTCTTTCGTTAAGCTTTATTATCATAGAGAAAACTGTTTCTTTAGTTATATAAACTAATGTTTTTTAAGAGCGAGAGAGAGAGAGAGAGAGTTGTTTGCGCTGCACACAAATCTCTTTTATTATTTTTTAATATTTGATTAAATATTAAGAAAGATCGATTTATATATATATATAGCATAATAGTTCGTATATATATACCGATTTTGAAATAATCGAAACGTTTAATTATGCACGTTTTATATGTGCATAATCAATCAATCTCCCCCACCCAATATAATAGGCAGCAGCGACACTTAGGTTTAGAAAGGGATGTGTTTGTATTTCTTGTAATCATTTTACTTTTTATTCTTAAGATCTATGTTTTTTCTTTTCTCCCCATTCTACTTCTTCTTTTTCTATAGTTCTTATACATGAGAATGATTTTCTTACTTATAGTGTATAACTTTGTTTGATTTTTCTTATTACCATTTATGAATTTATATTGTTCGTCTGTAGGTTTTTGTACCCTTAATACTTGATTGAAAAATCCCACCCCACGACAAACCCTTTTCGATACATGAAACAAATAACACACAGATAATGGCTAATATTTTATTTTTTTTTGTTCTTTATTTTCGAAGACTTGACCTTGAAACGTGTACTTTTTTTTTCCTTTTTCTTATATCTTTTTGTCCAGATCGTATCGAACGAAAAGTTAAAATATCATTTGAAAAAAAAGAAACGTGATAGCAAAAGGAACGTAATAATATTAATTAGGTTTATTTTTTTAGACTCCATGCGTACGAGATTTATTTGGTCAAACGTTATATTATTTTTTTTCCTTCGTATCTTTTTTCTTTTTGGAGGACATAAAAACAACAATAAAAAATAGGAAATATATAAGGCTAATCTAATAAATTATTACATGAGCTTAGACAAAACGAGAATAGAACAATAATGGCCTTGTTTGATCAAGCTTCGTACTTAAACAGTTTTTTATAATTTTAATAATATGATTCACACGTACGGACTACTATGTTTCTTCTTTTTCTTCTAGTTTTTTTTTTTATATATGTATATACATAATTTTTTCACATGTACGTATACTCATGCAGTGGCACTCTTTAAAAAAAAAAAAAAAAACAGGATTATTAAAACAAAAAAAAACACATAAACAAGAAAATAAGGGTAGAGGACCATCGTCATTTTTTTTACGATCATTTTTTATTTAATCTCGTCTCTCACGGGGAAAAAAATATATATATATATACAAATATAATATATTTCCAAATATTTTTCCAAATATTTGGAAAAAAAAAATAAATATATATATATATATATATATATATAGAGAGAGAGAGAAAGACGAGAGATATTAGTAAATTTATACAAAACACCCCTCCCGTTGAATTTTTTTTAAACTCACATATTTCAATGCATTATGATTACAAATTTGCGAATAAAAAAACGCGAATACATACATACTTACTTACTTACTTACTTTTTTCTGCGTTATGAATAATTTTTTTTTTTTGTAATAATGATTATTAATACGGGAGAGAATTTAAGGTGTTATTTATCTGTGTGTATACGTGTGGTATGAGCGATAAGTGCATTAAGAAAAGAAAAAAACATTCTTCGATCTCTCTTAGATGTTAGAAATCTAATAAGTTCTCGTGATGATAAAGAATAAAAAAGAAAAACGTATCGTTTGTTTTTGTTAATGCACTTATTGTTAAACGAGCTTGAAGTTGTCGTCATTTACGGCCGTCCAAAAACGTGCTTTTTTCTTTCTTGAAGACATGTAATGTAAATGCACAAAACACGCCATATATATGCATATATATCATATCATATTGTGTATATATACATATATACATATACATATATATATATATACAATAGTTTAAACAAAATCGATGATTAGGGAGGAGGTGATTTGTATATATTTACCGAGAAATTTTTTTTTTTTTTTTTTTTTTTTTATCCGATCAATCATTCATTTTCCCAAACAATAATAAATAAATAACTTGCCTAGCGATTTACCGAATGAGAGCAATGATGAGCGATAATATTAAATACATTTAAATAAAAAAAAAATAAAAAAAAATCATTGTTGTACACATAATTTTTAAGGAAGCATTAATTTACTTATTGTATTCTCGCTTTAATTAATTTTTATGGAACAAGTGGCAATGTATTTTGATCTCTCTTTTAGTCAGAAATATTAAATATGTCGCGTTTTTTTTGTTTTGTTTTTTATTCAAGGTGAGAAATAGGAATTTTTAATTACACGTTTGTTTTTTTTTTCCTTTTCTTTTCCTTTTTTTTTTCTTCTTTTAATTGTATTTGCGATTGACTGGTTTATTAAGAAAGGAATATATATATATATATATGTTATATTATATTTACTTTATACGTGGACGCATATATGTGTTTTATTTTTTTGGGCAGCTTACACATTTTTCTACCTATTGTTATATTATATTTTTCCTTCCTATTTTTTTTTCTTCTTCTTCTTCTTTTACGATCAAACAATCAATCACGATCATTCATTTTTTTACTTAAAACATTTGGTTATTTTTTAAAATTAATGTTATTATTATTATTGTTTCTGTTTTTCAATTGGCAAAATCTGTACGCGTATGTGAAAATTGTAATCTTTGATAGACACGATTTTAAATTAACAATTTAACGAACCATGTTTTTATAGCTTTTTTTTTTAAATTATCTCCCTCTCTCTCCCTCTCACGTTCGGACGATAAATTTAATTAGAATTTGTTCGCAAAGAAAATAGTATTTATGTTTACGTACTTGTGGTTCGTTTTTTAAAGTAAAAAAAAAAAAAAAAAAATAGAAAAATATCGTGTCTGATAAGATTACAATCGGACTCAACAAAAAATGAGAATATTAGTAAAATTAAGAAAAAAAATAAACAAAAAATAAAAAGGAGAAAAAGAAAACCAATCGAAAAAATCGTCTCTTTCAAAAACTGCGTGCAATGATTTTGAAAGATGCTCTCAAAAACAAAAATATAAAATAAATGAACAAGATGTCTTCTTTCGTATAAGTTGTTTTTTTTTTTTAGTATGGAAAAAAATAAATAAAAGGAAAGGAAAAAAATATTAAACTAAACCATAGGAAAACTCATTGAATCATCAGAGCGATATGAAAATTGAAATAAGAAATATATGAATAATAATAATAATAATAATAATAATAATAATAATAATAATAATAATAATAATAATGATTAAAAAATAAATAAACAGAATTAAAATAAAACTAAAAATAATAATGAAGAAGCACCGACACATACACACATACACACTAATATTATTAACATTAATGAATAATGATTTTAAAGTAAGCGAATTACATTTATAAGAAAAGATTATGAAAATATATATTTATCTATGTCTTCTGTGAAGATAGAAAATAGTACTCTCTCACTCTATATTGATGATATCGAAAGAAAATGAAAAAAAATAAAATAAAATTAAATAAAAAAAAAAAATTAAAACAAATAAATCGAGAAACGACAAAGATACAAACGCAGAAGTAGATTAAGCGGAATGATGATTAAAAAATAACTCGCACTGTACACACACAATACATGATACGTTCAATGGCACACACAATCTTGTTGAATATCTTTGTACATATTTACTTAAAGACCATCAAAAAAATTGTTCGGGTTCCAGCGATTACGTTTATGTATTGTAACACGTACTCCTGCGAGAGTTGGTAAAGAAAATCATGTGACTTGTTTGTAATAAATTATGAATACAGTTCCATCTTATACACACATCCAAATTTATATATATATATATAAATTCAGATTAAATATTTAAATTCCTGGGTCAATATTTTCTTACCGAGAGATATTTTATTACATATTAAACTATTTTTATGTATCTGAGATAAATATTCTTTTTTATATTCATTTTCTTTTTTTAAGATAACGAAACGTTTGACAAGAATTGTTTATCAATCAATTTCTAATTGTATTACGAAACTTATATATATATATGATTTTTCTTTCTTAGTAATATTCATTTTGCGTGTTATCATAATCGTCTCTAAGAAAATATTGACTATGTTCTAATATACAAATTTGCAATATCAATCTGAAATTGTTGATATTTTTTTTATAATTCGAGAATTAAAACGTTCAAATTTTAAAATGTAATATGACACATAAATTGAGACATCATTTGTAATTCATATCCTGGAACTGCCATATCAAAGAATTAGAGCTTGATTATGAAAAAATGATAAAGAATATCGGTTAAAAAAAAAACAAAATCTACCTGTATATTATATTATCATAAATGAAACGAAATGAGGATCAAAGTAGTTGGTTTAACGAGTAAAGGAAATAAATGAAATGATATATCATTAAATTAGAGGTTTAAAAATATAATAGAACTCAGTATATGTACAGTATTTGAAAAACATGTTTATAATTTGTATGGAAAAATAAATAATTGATATAAAAGGGGTTATTTTTTATGATAAATGTATATATTATACATACACGTGCTTTAAAATGCTTTCTCTCGTTACGGTTGATCGTTCGCATTTTTCTTTTTTTTATATATAGATATATATATATATATATATATTTTTTTTTTTTTTAATTTAGTAACATATGTTCATCTTTCTGCATACATTAACTTTTCGTTTATTTCTTTTTTTTTCTTATTTATTTTTTATATTTTCAACGTTATCACAAAAATTTTGCTTGCACGTTGAAAATGGACCCTCCCGATTTTATCTCTCATCCTTCGTACTTCTTTATCTCTTTTTTCATAATTGTGTGTTTTACTACTCGCATAAGATTATTGATTATTTAGGGGGAAAAAAAAAAAAAATCTGTATAAAAATTCAAAGGGATACTTTTTTTCTTCTTCCAAGGAAGAAATAATAGAAATATGTCGCGTGAATTTCCATTGTAAATCGTTTCATATAAAAATTATGTAAATGTCCATTAAAATAGAAAAATATATATATATAAATTTTTATAAAAATAAAAACAAAGTAATTAAAAGAACTGATGATGATCTATCAAATGGTAATAAAATATAAGAACGTATTTCGAAAAAAATTAATATCAAATATTTCGTTCTATCTAAAAGCTCGATAATTAGCGAAAGTTTATAACAAAACAATTTTTCCATCGTCCGAAAAAAAAAGAGGAATAAATTCGAGTTTGTTTTATCCAATCGAATTCAATCAGATCCCTGCTCTACTATCGTATTAATTTATCATTGTTTAATAAAAAATATTTGAGGCTTTTCTCATTCGTTCGATTGACTGTTATTATTTTCATCGTTGTTTTGTGGCATCGGTGGCGGTGATGGTATATTTGGTATCATTTGTTGATGCTGCGGATGCATGTGTTCGTGTTGTTGCTGTTGTTGATGTTGAGTACGATGAACTTCTAGAGCCAATAATTTTTGTCTTTTTTCTTCCATCAATCTTTCACGATGTTTGTGAATGTAATCGTAAACGTTTGGTAATCCCATAATAACGCATACGGACAAAGCTGATCGATAAATGTTCATATCGGTTGCTTCATACCTAAAATATATAAAATAACATCATAAATAAAAAGAACGAAAATGTTATTATGAAAATAAACGTTAATACTTTTGATTGTCATACCATTCGTTAGTTTTTTCGTCATAACATTCAACTTGATAAATCGTAGTTACACCATTGTATCCACCAATGGCAAAGATCATGTCATCGATAACTTCTATAGCAAAATTACTACGAGGATTGTACATGTCTGGTATAGGACTCCAAACGTTGGTAACAGGATTATATTTTTCACCACTGAACATTCTTGATATCCCATTGAAACCACCTAAAAATAACAGTGACAAATATTAATATATTATTTAATAATGATCTCTGTTAATTAACAATTAATTATAAATTAGATTTACCGATAACATAAATATAGCCATGATAAGCTATACAGGATACTCCACTTCTACGGGATCTCATTGAAGCTATCATAGTCCATTGATTAGTTTCTGGATCATAAACTTCAGCCGAATTGATGCAATCGGTACCATTGAAACCACCGGTTATATAAATTTTGTCTGTATCATGGACAAAAAAAACATTCATTAGTAATTATTATAAATTATGTATGTATTATAAATATATAGACGTATAATAATACCGTTCAATGTAGTTGCACTGGCGTCGGATCTTTGAACGTTCATTGGTGCAATTAAGGACCATTGATTGGTACGATAATTATATCGTTCAGCGGTATTTTGTCTATGGTAACCATCAAATCCGCCCATAGCATAAACCAAATCATTTAATACAGCGACGCTGACATAACATCTGCTGATCGAGGAATTAAATGAATTTGATAGGAGCTATTATCGCTGAGGAATTCAATTCAAATGCGGGGGGCTAGTCACTCGACTCAAATGACATATCTTCCAAAGGAAAAAAAAATAATGAAAGAGATAAAGAGAGAGAGAGAGAGAGAGAGGGGGGGGGAGAGTAGGGAGTAAAAGAAAAAGATCAAAAACAGACGAATTTATTCAAATGATGATTGATGAAACGTGACTAGCTCCCCCTGAAATATAGTCGACCTTCTGGCATTCATCGGTGCAACTTCTCGCCAAACTTTGGTCACTGCATTGAAACAACGACAACTATTGAAATAATCGAAACCATTGAAACCACCTATCACGTAGATATTGAAACCGACTACTGCAGTTCCGTGATAAGCTCGTGGACCACTTGGATCAACTTCCTCCACCTTGGAATATTTTATAATTTAATAATTAGATTATAATCAAAAGAAAATATATGTAATTATTGTAATAATAATAACAAATTATTTAATTTAATTATATATTAATAGAACAATAAGAAAACTATAAAAACGAATACCTTGACCCAACGATCAGCTCTGGTGTCATAAGTTTCGATAAAATTTGTTGCATTACCCCCACTCCATCCGCCTATTGCGAATAAAATTTCATGAGGTACTCTCGGACGTGCTATTTCCGGTGTCGGTATTTCACCGTCCTTTTGAGTGATCATTTCCAAATCATATAAAAATTTCAACGTCTCTATGATAATTGGTCGACAAGCTTCGTTACCAACAACGTAAGGATGATCCTTAACATTTTCTAAAAAGAATTGCGTGTTTAATAGGCCCAAACGTATGTTTTGCATCAATTCGACTATGTGACCCTTTCTATCATCTGGATCATGATTGATCCATTTAAGAACTAATTCCCAAACTGTTTCCTCGCTTTTTACATTGAGTTCATCGGCACCGATCAATTTAGATAATTCTTCTATCGGTAAATCAAGAATCTCATTACTTTTCTGAGCTACCTAAGTCGAAGATAAATGTTTAGAAAAGGTATTCATTATTTTTCGTCAACTATCATATATAACTTTACCTGAACGAAGTGTCTCATGACGTAACGATAAGCATCATTTTCCAATCCTTTGCAAAAATGTTCCTTAGCGAATCTTACGATGCCGATACAATTTTCCGGTTGTAAATTTTGTCGTAAAAATTCGCAACATAGTTCTAATACACCTAATATACTCAGATAATCGGCCGTTATCAATAATTGACAAACGTTATCGCGGTTAACGTCGAGCGAACGCAAATATGCGTATTCCAATAACAAATTCATTATCTCGCTTGTAACTCCTGGCAACAGGACATCGGTTTTTTCACGTGAATGTAATGTTGTAGTGAACAATGCTCTGCAATAATATTAATTAAAAATTCGCTAATCCTTAATCATTAAAAATGAATTTTGTTGGTACGAATTTAAATGACAACTACCATTGTCCAGTTCTGACCTGAAGTACGTACTGCAAGCTGATAAAATCGCACGATGTATAGGAAATATTCCGCCATCTTCTAATCTCAATACCGCATCGCATAATAAATTGTTTTGACGAAAATCGTATAGAGATTGCATCGCTTGAGTACTCATACATCTGCCACCACTTTCGGCAATCAATCGTTGAGTAGTAGTAGCATTAGATTCTTCGTTTGTGTCATTGCTATCGATCATTTCCACGTCCATATCAAATATTTTTAATTAGTATCAATTAATCGGAAAGAGTCCTCGATGAGATCATTCAACGGCGATTTATTCTGTTAGTTGTTGTTGACTTTGATCTTAATGATTCTATTATAAGTTTTTAAAGAAGTATGATATATAATACTTTATAAAAATTGTAATCGAGATTACGTATCAAATTTGTACGAAATATATAAATTAAAATAAATTTTAATATAAACTTACTTCATCGAATATATGATTAATATTGATAAATGTTATTCTTGTAAGAGGTTAGAAACTTGAAATTTCAATTTTCCTTGTGCTTCGTATATTTAAAACTTATCAATTTTGTAATTGCATAAATGCGATTATTGTTATAAATAATGACTATTGATTGAATGATTGGTTACGGAGGGTTAAGGTAAGATTTGTGTTTTTAACGAAACGAATTCATACGGTCGACAATTTTCTCTATGTTTAAAAAATATATATTTTTGTTGTTGACACACGTGGACGGACGGACGAGAAGACCGGTCACAATGTTGACAGATAAACTTGAAGGGTTGAAACTTGATGAGGGGGTGTAGTTGTGTATTGGAGGTGTATGGGTACGGTTTGTCAAATGGATACAAACTATTTAGTGTGTTTTCAAAAGCGAATAAATGTCGGCTCTGGCTATGACATAGGTCTTACATGTCCGCCGCTTAGTCAAGGACTGTCACTTGACAAATGAGAAACCATATTTACTGAAAAGTTGTACGTGGTTCCTAGAAGGCCTCGCGTTTACAAAATGACGTTTGATAATATTTAATAGTGTCATTTGAAATTGATTTAACATATATCGATAATATAAAATTCTCATTTATTATTATATATATATACTAAATAAACAAAATTAACAATTATATATATTATAGTATATTATATTACAGTAAAGATATAACACTAATGAAATTCACGTAATAACAACTTGAACTTCTTTTTGTACTTTAAATAGATTCGATCATGATTATATCAGATGCATTGATAGGAAATTGCATATTGCAATTATTATCGATAACAAAATCCTTGCTATCTGTTAATTCTGTTTTAATCATTTCCGAATATTCTCTATCGTTCATTTGAATTCTTCGAATTCCGTAACATTCTTGAGTCCTTTGATCAAAGATATCGAATTTGGACCACAATTTTTTAGACCCGTCGTGATTATTATTATTATTTGAGAATACATCACGAAGCATCCAACCAACAGACATTATCGTAACATTATGATAATTAGTTTGACCTAAGAAATTAGCATTGTCTAAGAAATTAATCCAGCTACCAACGAATGATTCGTACGTCGATAAAAGTTTATCAGTATTTGGTGTTTCGATGCGTTGTTCACCAAAAAATCTAAACGTCCAAGTGACAACTGCAAAAGTCATAGCGTTTGTAGGAAATGCACGAATTATCGTTGAGTTTAAACCCCTGTAAAGACAGGAATAACCCTCGGAACGTACAGATTTTCTATAACAATCTAACGGACCGTTATAACGATTATTATTTTCCGCTTGTATACGAGATTTGATGACGTCCAATGGATAACTAACAATCCAAGAGGCTGTACCAGCTAATCCTCCAGCTAGTAACATTCTACCCGTTGATATTGGTTCCTTCGATTGGGTAAGAAACTCATATGTCAAGAAGTAAGTACCGAAGCTAGGTGCTTCTCGAAGAAACGTAATACCCAAACCATTAAACACACCACGAAATCCTTCCTTTTTGTAAATATGTTTGAGACATTTTATTGGTCCGGATAATGTCTTATTAGTCGATGATTGCAATTGCATACGAGTCTTGGCTAATTCGATGAGACTGCTGATCGGTGATTGTGCAATACCGGCCATAGCACCAGCAACAAAATGATAAGAAAGACGATCCTTATCTGACATGAGCTTCTGTGATTGTCCATAAACACCAAATATTATTGCATTCACTACGGCTACTCCTGCCATTGGTGACGTCATACCTCGATATAGACCAGACACCTTTTAATACAAATACATATGTATTATAATTATTATAGATTAGATTTATATTTTTATAAAATTTAATAGTCAATTTTATAATTTGAAATTTACCGATTCTTTTTTAATCAAAGTCCGAAGGCAATGCAACGTGCCATTGTACTTTGGATTTCTATTATCTTGCGTTTGCATGTGGACCTTGACCGTATCCAAAGGATATCCCACCATAATACCGGCGCACCCTAAAACATATTTCAAAATAATAGATAAATAAAAATGTGATAATACAAATTATTGATATCCATTAGAGAATATTTTAGATAAATAATCCTTTTCTTCTTTTTTTTTTTTATCTTAAAAACACGAATTAATCATTTGATTTATACTACGTGGCGCGTGTTACTTTTGTGATCAAGAAATAAATATAATCAATTATATATAATATATATATATATATATATTATTTATATCGGTTTTTTAGCGTTGACCTACGATAAAGCAAGTCATGTGATAAATTATGCGATATGTCGTAAATAAATAGGGTAATATTTCAGAGTGTGAAAAATGTCTTTTAAAAAATGTCGGAAAAATTCTTTGATCTTGACCTTATGTTCTTATACATCTTTCTTGAATATGATAAATATGCAATAACTAAGGATATATAAATATTGAGTGATTGACACCATTCAAATTGAACGTATTAATATTTAGAACAAACAATTGATTTCTTTTAGAAATACTAAAAAATAAAAAGAAGAACTGTGGATGAAACATTCATTTAAACAAATTTTGATCTTTCGATCATTTTATAAATTGATAAACTAATTTTTATCTGTAGTATATATATATATATATAACATTTTATTTTTAAATAAAATTACCTCCCAAACATCCAGCAGCAAAATCGAGTGCCATAATAATCGACCTCTGTTATCTCTTCCGCGATTTTTCCACTTCCAAAATGAATGTCCGTTTTTAAATAAACCGTCTCTAAAATGTAACGCTTTTAAATGTTTTCCTTTCAATGATGCATTGAAGATTTTGTTACTTGAGTATCGATTAATTTCCACAGGCAATAAATCGGAATCCATGAAAGATCGATCACTGTTAATTTGAACTAGAGTCTGAAATGAAAATTTGATAAATAAAATATTATTAATAATAATAGTCTGTATAAAAATTATGTGATTTATTTTATGTAAATTTGTGTATTTTATAATTAGTCCAGTCAAATTAGTCAAAATTAGGTAAGAATCTCGGAATTTGAGATACCAAGCTATAAACTCGTATAAACTTGTATTTTGACATTCTACAAGTTGTCTCAAAACCTACATATGATAGGGTGTACGCGACTATTAAAATCTAAGGTCAAAGGTCACAAAAATCGATTTTTTGCAAATATCTCGTTTCCTATGTGTTTTTCGCTATTAGTATTTTGTATCAATATTTTAGAGGATTAAATTCCCTACAACTTTTGTTTAAAAAATTTTTTTATACATTGAATCGTTATCGAGATAGAGGGCGGAGAGCGCGCGGTTAGAGCATCATTTAAGGTCAACCGGTAGTCCCGGTCAAAAACACGCCATATAAAATTTATTAATTATTGATAAATACATAATTATTAAAAATTTTAATTTCTTATTAACTATTACATTATATTTAATAATTTTTTTCATTAATTATATATCTATCTATTCAATAACACTTATAACCGATTCCTAAAATTAAAAAATAATTGAGGGACAAACTTTAATTATATTTTAATTATATAAAAAAAGAAAACATGTGTGCAGATTACATGTGTTAGAAGTGAAACCTTCAAAAATCTAAGTTTCGAGAGAATGAGACTAATGCACAGTTTCAAGAGTAAGATAATTGTAGGATTTATTTATTATAGTATTATTACCATATATAATAAAGGTCATCGGTATGGTCTCTGGGTGGAATAGCTGATAAAAAGTACACTTTTCCAAATTCCAGCAATAAAAATGGAATGCTGAATGCGATAGTTATAAATAGACACCAAAATGGTAGGATGTTTATCAAAGGAAATATAATTCGTCGGAAACTAAGTAAATACGAATAATCCTTTTTTTGAAACTCAGGTATAAAATTTGTTGTTGTTAGTATGGTTTTCAATTACCCGTTTTCATCTACATTCTTGCGCTGCTAACAAACATTTTAGGATAGACGAAATAAAGACGTTACGAAAAATATATGGAAAATACTGCTGGACTGAACGAAGGTTCTGGTAAAATGCAATGAGAAATTTAATAAAGATATTGTCTAGAAATGTTTTTTCAACTCTATAGCCTGCCACACTTCGAGACCCTTATTATTTATAACATATTTCGTTTTTATTCTTTGGACCACAAACTTATCTTTCTAAATACTCTCGTCTAAATAAAGATCTAAACAACGAAAAATCTAAAAAATGCATTGAATCGTATCGCTCTCTCAGCTTATCGAACTGTGTACACTACGAGTCTCAAATTTCAGCCCCGTGGTAAGCTCCACCGATTCACGCTAGGCGTTCAACATCTTAAAAATGTTTTTATTTTATTGAAACATTAGTATAAATTTCCTAAATACGCAAACATTATAATTAAAAAACATGTCTTTGAATATTTATAAGAAAAATATTCTACAGTGTTGTCTAATTCTTTGTCTCTGATGTATCTTGTAATCATTTTTTTTTTTTTGTAAAATATTGCAGACAATACAATTATTATATTCTATACATTTCATAATTATTAATGATAATATTTGCGAAATAAAGAATTTAATATAAATTTTTCAATAAAATAGAAACATTATATATATATATATATATATATATATATATATATATATATATATATATATATATATATATATATATATAATAATATATATCTTCCAGACTCACACAGCCTTACACACTTATGCAACTTACAAAGACAGACTTCACACCTTCTTTCTTTATTTCGACCGACGGTGCTTATCTTTGTTTATTCTTCTACGCTTCTATCGTTCCTACCTATAAACATTTTGAGTATCGAAATAATATGTGTTCACGCTTCGTAGTATGCAGTCGTACACAAACACACACATATACAACCAGGAGCGATAACTACGAAGCAGAGCATAAAGAAGAAACCGAGAATAGGAAAAACTATATAGCTATATTCTGTCTCATTCTCTCAAAGGCTCAATCCTATATGTTTGTCTCTTTTTCTCTCATTATTTAGTATAGCCGCCGTTTCATAGCTTCGTTACATAGCTTCGTTACACAGCTTCGTTACATAGCTTCGTTACACAGCTTCGCTTCATAGCTACGTTATTGCTCACCAATATTTTTATCGTGTTTATTATCAAGTTCAAACTTGGTTACGTCATGATTTGGAACTCCAAGAATGGGGTTGGACAATGCGTAACGAGTTCCTAGAACCTATCACGACAATTTTAGCACCTGCTCCAGAAGAATTGCTTAACACAATATTCTGCAACTGCAAGAGTGGTTGTGGTTCGCGATGTGGATGCAGGAAATCAGGGTTGCAGTGCTCTTTAGCTTGTGGGCTGTGTAATGGGCAAGCTTGTCTCAATGCTTTACCATATAAGAGGGATGTCAATAAAGACAGAACCTTTGACCCCGAAATCATGGAAGACCTAGAGACAAATGTCGTTGAAGACGATAAAGAAGAAGACTTTGAAATACTACAACGGTTAGAAGACGACGATGAAGAAGAAGAAGATTATTAAAATTATAAGTTGTAGTCTTTGTAATTTTGATTCAATTTTTTTAATTTCCACAATTATAAATCTGTGGAATGATATGTTTTAATAAAAACATTAATTAAGAATTTCTTTTTTTTATTTATTTAAGAAGTAATTAATATAAATTACATTAGAATTGAGATATAATTTAAGTATTTTCCTTAACAATTCTATAAATACACGGGCAGGTAAGTATTATTAAATAAATTGATACTCAATTAAAAATAGATACGTAAGTAAAATAATTATTAAATATAATGTAATAGTTAATAAGAAATGAAAATTTTTAATAATTATGTATTTATCAATAATTAATAAACTTTATATGGCGTGTTTTTGACCGGGACTACCGGTTGACCTTAAATGATGCTCTAACCGCGTACTCTCCGCCCTCTATCTCGATAACGATTCAATGTATAAAAAAATTTTTTAAACAAAAGTTGTAGGGAATTTAATCCTCTAAAATATTGATACAAAATACTAATAGCGAAAAACCCATAGGAAACGAGATATTTGCAAAAAATCGATTTTTGTGACCTTTGACTTTAGATTTTAATAGTCGCGTACACCCTATCATATGTAGGTTTTGAGACAACTTTTAGAATGCCAAAATACAAGTTTATACGAGTTTATAGTTTGGTATCTCAAATTCCGAAATTCTTACCTAATTTTGACTAATTTGACTGGACTAAATAAACTATGTTGCAATTTAAATCTCACAATATTATTGATTTGTATAAGAAAATAAATAGAAACACACGATTGCACTTATGCGTGTATATAAAATTTTATATTTTATTTTCTAGATCGATTACATAATAATTATTTATAATATTGTAATAATGATAATAATATAAATTTACTTACCGGTTGGTGGTATGTCATAGCTACATTTCCAAGAAACAGCAACGACTCGTTTTAATACACTTTTAGTGTTGTTACGTTTAAATAAAACTAAAATATTTATAAATCTCATCGAACGTTACAATTATGAATTATTTTATCCGTAATAAAATAATAAATTTCCGAATATGATTCTTATAGGAATAAATAGGTCTTCACTGTATGAATTCGTGATACTAATAAAAGCTTCTTGAGATTTCATTAAAAGCTTCTTCAAACTCTTGGAGCAAAGGTCATCGGCACGTTATCATTACAAAATATTGGCGTACTAATACCAATAGTTATTCAACAGCTAAATTTTAATAACATATACGTTGTACTTGATCTTACACTGGTTATACTTAAGAAGAAGAAGAAGAAGAAGAAGGGTTTGAAGGAGGTGAAGATGTCAAAAGAGGGGTCAATCATTTTGAGATAAAAGAGGTCGTCTTTGGTACGAACGAAATCATTCGGCTACCTATCATTTATCTGAACGATATTTACTGAAAATATTTATATTTTCTCCATTAATGTAAATTCTTCATGTTTCTAACTGCACATTGATAAAAACAAATCTTCGATAGTGCTGATAATAAGAGAGTTCGAATCTAAAATAATTCAACTATACTATCCGCGAATTATATTTTATATATATATATATTTTTTTTAAATTACTATGTTGCGTAATACGCAACGTTGAGGCATGAATCGTATAGCACATTTTCTAGCACATTTTCTAGCACATTCTCGAGCGGTCAAAACTCATAAACGGAACACAGAGCAGCGAGACACATTGGCGTCGGGCCCTTTGAGTGATCTCGGATTTCTATGTAAACACATGCGATGCAATAGGGGGAGCGAAATTCCTTCGTAAGGACAAAGTTCTCTATGCATCTCAGTCCCTTCTACAATTTTTACTAGAAACATAAGCTATGTCCATTCATGATCCATGAGGGGGGGCCTTCTACTTTGGTCAATCAACCAAGGGATTACACAACCGACCTTTTCACTATAAGGGGCCTCGAAAAACCAGCATCGTTCTATTCCATTACAACCCACGATTCACATCTATTCAACGCATCAAGCATCGGCAAAACCATGAAGAACTCATCGGCACCCGACGAAGCAGCCTAGACACATCTCATCAATCTATAAGCAACGCAATCATCAGGTAGCTTAGCATCGGAGCAATGGCCCACAAGTAACAACGCAACAGCATGCATCAATACAATTAACAATAAAGGAACAACAATCAATAAAGGAACAACAATTAATAAAGGCAACAACAATCGATTCACATTGATTCACATTCCTCTAAAATCCATTAAGACCTTTTTACGATAGATAAATAACATAGTACCGATCAAGGCATCGGTACCCAACATAGTACCTCTTATTAGTTTTTATTTAAATTTAAATTTTATCATTGAAATAATGTTTTATTTTACAATATATTTTTTATAATACAAACATACATATGTTTAACAAAATATGATATCATTTTAGTAGTATAAAAAAAATATTCTTACATGGTCAGACATTTTGTAAGTAGTACAAAAGAAAATTATCTTTGTATGAAATTTTTAAGTAGTATAAGCAGGTAACTGCCTTACTGACGCTCGTACATTTGTCTGTCTTATTCTTTCTATAGTTCTGTTACTTCCTAAGAGATGGAACTACTTTTATATATTTGATCGATCGAAGGATTTTGATCGATAAGTATGATTCCTTCTTCGAATAATTATTTTAAAAATACTTATTTGAATAATTAAAATTATAAAAATTACTAAGAGTTGGAAACATTGTATATTATAATAATAATATAAGTAATTGTGTATTCTTTATTTTAAGTATTAATTTAAAAGCATAATCTAAATGTCTTTATCGTTCGAATGATGCAAATGCAATTTCATTATTAATCTGCATTTATAATTAAATGCAAAATCATTAGTAATCTTTGACATTGTTTTTACAATTGTTCGACAATGTTGTTAATTATCTTTAATTTATAATTTATTTACAAAAATCATAATAACGTAAAAAGATATTTATCAAATAATATTTGAGCTTAACGAATGACGCTTTGAAATGTTTCAAGTAAAAAGGAATGTAATAATAAATAATAATTTTTTGATTTTTTTTTTTTTTTTTTTTTAATAAAAAGATAATATTTTTATATTTGCCATATAAGAAAGTATAAAAGATAACACCATGACCCTCGTACGCTCGTTTCAAAGAAAAAGATACTTTCTCTCAATCGTTAAGATTGAATTTTTTTTATGTAAATTTCTCCAATCGAATAATATTATTTTTATAGCTACTGTAACTTAACCTGCTGCAAGAGAGATGAAAACCACTATACTATTAATATTTGCTTTAGTTAGTCTTTACCAGTCGTACGATTCGAATCGTTAAACTTGTCTCTTGAAATAATTTTTTTTTAACATCAAATAATATTGTCAAAGAAAGATTCTTCTTCTCGTGATTATTTTATTATTTAAAAAAAAAATATAGTGCAAAATGTATGCTAAACCGAAGAATGCTAAAAATGAAGATGATATTAATAAAATTTTGAGTTCGTCACCTTTCGACAAGGTTCGTGAAAAAGAATCACATTTTTTAAAAATTTAAATTATTAATTTATATATCTATATTAAATATTAAAATTTTACATTTTATTATTTATTTTTACAATTTACATTACATTTTTTCAAGGATTAATAATAAGAATTTTATCGCAAAACTAAATCAAAATATATTTGTTATTCTTTTTCGATAAAATAATATATATCTACCTATCATTATTAATAATTTTAAATATTAAACAAAAAAATACGATTAAGATATGTGTTAAAAATTAATATATTTACAAAGATTCCACTTGTTATTTCCTTCAATACAAAAAATTATAATTACCACCACTTTGAATGGAACAAAGTTTCGCTTGAATGCAATTACATAGGATTTAACTAAAATTGATATATACATTCTATTAGGAATTCAATTTCTGCAAACCTTGAGAATGATTAAGTAAAAAAAGTAGGATGTGACGTGATTCGATTTGCAACATTTAATCATCAAGAATTTATATTAAATACATATTACGTATTGATTATATTGAAAAGATTGTTTTCTATTTTGCTTCTGCATAATCTTATTAGCATTTAAAACATTTAATTGTATGTAAAATGATTCAGAATGATGTTTATCACGATTAAGTTTTCCATAATACGTTTATCCATAATTGCTATACAATCGAGACCTTCAATCTTTTATTTCCTTATGAAACTAGTTGATAAAAGAGCAAAATAAAACTTTGAGATCTGTATTCATGTTAACATTCCATTGCAGAAAAAGTTATTGAGGACAGTGAAATCGGCCTTCGTTCTCATTGTTAAATGAATACCCATAATCGTATAAGCATGATGCAAAATTTAGTCAAATTACAAAATCCCATATTCATCGATAAACATATTTTGATTTAGTAAAAATAAAGATAATACATTTTTATCCATTTTTTTTACTCACAATCAATGGAACTTACAATTTCACAATCTTATCTCTTTATGTTAATTTAATTACTGGATAAGATAATAATACATCCAAAAGTTATATTATAAGGACAGTATTTCCGTAAACTTAAACAAAAAACCTTCGCTACGATATAAAACTAAAAGTGGGGGAAACGTAGAACGTACTTATAAAACAGAGTTGCAAGTTTTTTTACTTTTTAAAGTCATATCTCTTAGTAATGTAGAACGGCACTTTAAAATATATTTTACAACGATGTTAAACGTGAGAACACAAATTATTTATACATTTTATATTTTATTTTTGCAAATTTAATACAAAATAATATTGAATTTTATAATTGATATAATTTTTTAATTTTTTTTTTTATTACAACAGCCTAAACTAATGCACGGTGGAAATTATATAAAAGAAGGAAAGGATTCGGCTAAGAGTACTTGTATAATATTCTCACCCAAAGGGGATGATAAAGTTGGAGAATTAGGAAAATATCTTGAATTATTTGCCGTGAGTACAAATTATAACAATATATTAATTATTATTATTAATAACGTTATTAAAAATATATTTTTTCTTTGCATTAAAATCATAGAAATATGAGATCAATCTTTTACACATTGAATCGAGAAGTTCACGTCGTGTTAATGGTTACGAATTTATGGTTGAATGTGCACCCAGTTTAAACCTTGGATCTGTCATCGAAGATCTTCGAGTACAATGCAAATACTTTTCTATTATTTCTAGGTAAAAAAAAATTAAAAAATAAATATTACAAAATAAAAAAAAGAGTAATGTATAACGAAAAATATTAATTTTTTTTTTTTTATAGGAATCACAAGGACAATATGGACACAGTACCATGGTTTCCTAGAAGAATCAGAGATCTAGATAAATTTGCCAATCAAATTCTTTCCTATGGATCGGAACTTGACAGCGATCATCCTGGATTTACTGATCCCGTTTATCGACAAAGAAGAAAATATTTTGCTGACTTGGCATATAATTACAAACAGTAAGTTTATCTACCAATGAGTCATCCATATTTTATCATCGATTACAATAATTATATGGCAAATCTTAACAAACAAGACATAGTGTTTATCTAACACGACTAGTTATTTCGCAATAATTGTTATTACGATGTAAACATATTTGTTTACGATCCGATTATTGAAATTGTCCTTTTGTTTTTTTTTTCTTTTTAGTGGTCAACCAATACCAAAGGTAGAATACACGCCAGAAGAAACTGCTACGTGGGGGGTAGTCTTTCGAAATTTGACCAAACTTTATCCAAAATATGCTTGCAAAGAACACAATCACGTGTTTCCACTTTTCATAGAAAATTGTGGATACAGGGAAGACAATATTCCTCAACTTGAAGATATATCTAATTTTTTGAAAGGTTCGATTTAAACGTTTTTCTTAGCAAAATATTTATGCTGGCATATTATTTCTTTATTATTAAATATTAATTATTTTTGTTTGTTTTTTTTTTGTTTTTGTTTGTAATAGATTGTACCGGCTTTACTTTACGTCCGGTAGCAGGTCTACTTTCTTCTCGTGATTTTTTAGCAGGCTTGGCCTTCAGAGTATTTCATAGTACGCAATATATCAGACACAGTAGTAAACCCTTGTACACTCCTGAACCAGATATTTGTCACGAAGTACTCGGTCATGCACCACTTTTTGCTGATCCCGCGTTCGCACAATTTTCACAAGTCGTTGGTTTGGCATCTCTCGGTGCACCTGACGAATATATCGAGAAACTTGCTACGGTAAAGTTTCCTTATCTCTTTTTTTCTTTTTATAAATACAGAATTATATTCAAAATTATTCTACCTGAATTAAGAAGAAAAAGAAACATAAAGGAATAAAAAAAATTTCCATACGAATAAGTCGATTATGTGTGCATCGATGAATGTTGCAGTGTTTTTGGTTCACGGTAGAATATGGTATATGCCGACAAGATGGCGAATTGAAAGCTTACGGTGCCGGTTTGTTATCATCATTTGGCGAACTGGAATATTGTTTAAGTGGAAAACCAGAATTACGTCCTTTCGATCCAGCCAAAACGTCATTACAAAAATATCCGATAACGGAATATCAACCAGTTTACTTCGTTACGGATGGTTTCGATGATGCCAAAGAAAAGATGATGTAAGTAGGAATAAATAATACATATATATATTTAATAAATAATTCAAGAATATATCGTAATAATTTTATTCTTTATTATTTATATTAATATTTGCTTTCAGTAAATTTGCACAAACTATACCAAGAAAGTTTGGAGTCAGATACGATCCTTACACGCAAACAATCAACATCATCGACAGTAAACATCAAATAGAAGATTTGATTCATAACGTCAATCAAGAAGTTCAAATTTTGATGGAAGCATTGAGCAAATTAAAGGAATAAACGTCACCAATATTTTTCTTTACTATTTTCTAGCTAATATAAAATAAACGTTATTAATTAGGAGAAAGGAAAGGAGAGAGAGAGAGAGAGAGAGAGAGAGAGAGAGAGGAAGTGAAAGGGAAAATTAGAAATTTTATGTTTGTAGAAAAAATTGAAATGTTATTAGAATTATGTATTTTCTAATGATAACCTGTCATACCGTACTAACATATTTTTTAATTAGATAAGGACTCAAAGATATAAATAACGTACCTGATCGTAAAGATCATTAAGAACGATCGTAAATATTTGATCGTTATTTTGTACAATCCTTTAATTCATGAAATTACCAGCTATTACATCTAATATATAACTATAATCAATCAAATAAAGTATAAAATGAGGTAGAATTAAATACTTATCAAAGCTGCGTCAAGGTTGTATCAGGATTTATAGTAAAAAGTGGATTTTTTTAAAAACTTTTTAAGTAAAGTTAGTTGAAAAATTGAAAGTATTATCAATGAAACACAAGAAGTTTGTGGAAGAAGTAACATGTGTTAATGTTTCTGTTAAAAAGAAATCAATATGATGTAAGTTAAAAAATAAATATTTCTCTGAAAAACATCCCTAATGAACTTACTTCCCTTTGAACTGTAATATCAAACCAAACCATGGGTAATGTTTAGGGCTTTTCTCGCTGTCATTGTATTCACGAATAAAAGACAAAAGGGTACCTTTATTTTAAAAAAGAGAATAGCTTGTAATTCAAAATGTCACGGATGATGTCAAACGTACTGCAACAAGTGATTTTTTGTTCGCATAATGGAATTATGTTGTATATATAATATATAACAACTATGTATATATACTAATGTATATATAATAACTAGACACTTATTGTTAATTCATACAATATCTAGTTATTTCATAAAACAATTGAATCAGACACTTTAACAGCAACATATATAATAAATTATGGTACAATGGTCGTATTTTTAAGTGTTGGTGGATATACAAGAAAATCATTATTATCATTATTATATATGTATATATGCATATATATATATATATTACTTACAACTTACTTATAATACAACAAAATATATTACTTTTTTTATCCTTATCACTGTAATTAGATTTGTGTCTTTCTAATTCGCAATTAAAAACATTTACACCCTGTATGAAACCCGATAGAAAAAAAATAGGGTCATTTGATATACATATATATATATATATATATATATGAATACAGTGTATTATTAATAATAATGCACATCGTTGTATTATATTATATCGATCGTAATTTCAATATCATTTTCATTAGTAATATATTAATGGTTACGATTACTGACATACTTATATAATAATAATAATAATCTAACGTTCGTTTAAGGAGAAATTATGTCTCTCCATTCACCAAACTCTAATAATTAATAAACCTTTTTGTACTTTTCACATGGAGAATTCTGATCCTTCATTATAGAATACTTAAAAAACAAAGAAACGTTCTTTTTCTATTATCTCCTAGAAAATTGAAGTCTTCTTCAAACACAGATTGTAGATTTACAAAAAAGAATTACTTTTTTCTGTCAACAGAACTTTTCACTGAAACGTACGAACGAACAGGGGTTTCAATTTTTAGAGGATCTTGGTTGTTGACCACCTGGCACTTCGATATTACCGTAAAGTATATCTG
Source organism: Polistes dominula (assembly GCF_049000335.1). Taxonomy (NCBI): domain Eukaryota; kingdom Metazoa; phylum Arthropoda; class Insecta; order Hymenoptera; family Vespidae; genus Polistes; species Polistes dominula. The sequence goes on along the minus strand of NW_028301046.1, from coordinate 3,759,429 downwards.
TTTGTGGCTGACATATTTGAAAAGGCACGAATTCTGCCGGATTTCCATCTGGTTGATTGGATGGACCCTGTTGTTGTTGATGCTGGGGTTGGGGTTGGGGTTGTTGCTGTTGCGGTGGCTGGGGTTGTTGCGATGGCTGTTGTTGAGACTGTTGCGTTTGAATCATAGTATTAACGCTAACATGGGTCACTCCGGAAACCGTTGGTGGTACAGAATTGACCGGTAAGGCATGTGGAAATAATTCCGTTGGCACTATAGGTACTGGCACAGTGATCGGTAACGACAACATATTTACACCTTGTACGCTAGTAGATGACGGTAATTGAACGTTTGCGGTAGTATTGCATCGATTCGTTGGTTGGCACGTGTTTGTCGTATTGTACGAAATTCCCGACTAAAATTATAATTTTTTTTGTATATATATATTATTATAAAAATTTCAAATGATTAATATAATATTTATTATGTTAAAATTGTACTAACGTTAAGCAGAGGCGATAAAATTCCGTATCTTGCTATGAACAATTGTTCCGACACTCTTCTCAACTCTTCCTGCTGATGAACGATCAATTGTTGAAGTTCTTCGTGTTTACGTTGCAATTCGTCTTGTATTTGATTTTGCGCAGGCGTCATAACGATACCTTGTTGGTGTAATATCTAAAACAAGCAACAATTTGAGTAAACACAATTGATTTCATTTTTGTTATTTGAATATTATTAATACCTCGTGGGTTGGTAAATTAGGAATCAATGATGCCGATGGTGTAGCAAAACCCGCTGTTACAACAGGTTGAAGATTGACCATAGCATATTGAGTTGGTTCCATATAATTTATACAGGATTGATCATCTCCTAAATGATGTTGCTGTTGCTGTTGCGATTGGTGTTGCTGTTGTTGCTGCTGTTGTTGTTGTTGACAACTTTCCATGGGCATTGGTTGAGAAGCTACCGAACTACTGACCGAAGCTGTTTTAGTTCTCGAATCGTGTTTCGTTATTTGCGAATGCGGTGAACTTCTTAATGACGTTGATATTGAAGATGTGTCCGATCCTTCACCAAGACGTCGAGACATTGAACTACTCGTTATAGTTTTAGAACTTTTCGACACTTTTGTTGGCCACTGTGTCATAGGTACTTGGCAAGTTGTAGTTACCTGATAATAATAATAATCAATTACTTTAAAACAAATATCGAATGATAATTTACATAGAGAAATAAATAATAATAATTATTAACAACCTGTTGTTGCTGTTTAACCGGCATTAGAACTACATCTTGGGTATACGTTTTATTAAAATTAGTACCAGCATCTTTGCGCATTTCTTTCATGACATCGACGTAACTGACAACGTGATGCGTACAAACGATAAATTCTGGTTTCGAATTCCATTGATTATAAGTTATGAAGAATCTAGTTTGTAGCCATATCCATTGTTGGCCCTTCGTTAAAAATCTATAGTGACAAGATGTACCCTCACCTTTCTGCATTACTGAAAATTTTCTTTTCATAGGGAAACGTTGAAATTAAAAAAAAAAAAAAAATGTACTAGGATTTTTAATTAAATGACTTACAAGATTCGTGACAAGTGACGACTTTATCCAAATCATCGACATGATAATAATCGTATCCGGAAGTACCTAGCACCTCGAAAGGTAGATATCCGATAATAGGTGGTGCTCTGTGATCTAGAAACAAAAACTTCCATTCAAGACTGTGCCGAGAAGTGAATTCAGATTTTGTGCTGTCCATGACCGACATTTCTCGTATCAACTGCGGTGTCTGTAGTCGGCCTGTTCCAACAAAAACCATTCTGTAAATAATATAATTTATATATACATATATATATAAATAATATACATATACATATGTATCGTAATGATATATTATATTGTTTTATTTTTTTTTTATGTATTATATATATGTAAAAACAAATGTGAGATAAAAATTAAATTATAGATTTACTTGTTATCGGATCCAGACATATTGTTAAACCTTGAATTAGGAACTAAATTATCCATGTTGGTCTCCACGTCAGAACCTTCATTCGAGAATATAATTAAATAATTAATATTATTATTCTCTTCTATCTAATTACGTACGAATGAATATTAAAAAAATACAAAATTTACTTACGAAAGTATCCAATAAATTGAACGAGTTCATAAATAGGATCTTCTTGATAATCAAATCCCCCTCTTTTGATGTGACATGTAAAGGATACTTGGTCCTCTAAAAATAAAAAAAATGATCGAACATATTTTATTACAAATTCTGTTGATTAAATAAATTTATTATTGTTTTAAACGTACCCTTTTTAACGGTACATCGATCCCTTATACTGTTGGGATTAAGTAAGACATTGTAAAGATGAGATTGATCCTCTTGATAAGCAATATCGTATATAGTAGTGTTTTCTAATTCACTTGGTAAATAGCCGAGAAGAGATGTAACACTTTCGGAAACGTAATAAATACGTCCATTAGATGAGAATACCATTATGAATCCATCTAAAGCCTGTTAATTGCAACAAAATTGTTGTTATGTTTATTTTATATAAGCGAAAATTCTATATAATAGTTCTATATAAAACGCATAACAATGTCAATCTATTTACTTCTAAAATAAGATGAGTAAATTCTTCGTTGGATAAAAAAGATGGCTTCCAATCTTCTTGAATTTCATGTACCCTAGACCTAACAGCAATCTCTGTAATAATACAATAATATTTTATTTAAATTTAATCATCCATTGGTTAAAAATTATTTGGGTTTTTCTTTCATAATTATTCTCATTTAAATACAGAAACGATTGCATTTTTGTTAAACGCACCGTTGTGATTCTTCAAAAATAGGATAGTTGATTTCAATACCGTGGACTTATCCATTTTTCTTGTATTTGAGCTCACCATACTTCCAAGCTCGCTCACCAACATATTGAATTGATCTCGGCGCTTTTTCTCGCTGAGATTACGTGACTTTCTAAATTAAAAATAAAAAATGAAAATAATTATCTCTTTGATTTTAGCGCGAATTATTAAATACCGCTTACCGTTTTGTATCATCCTTATCATCGATATCATCGTCCATGGTATCACTAAATAATGCAAATATATTTATATATAAAATTATAAATCATTATTCCTTAATATTATATTATATTTTATATTTCTTTGTGTTTAATTATTAAACGTATCGAATATAATTTAAAAAAAAGAAAAAGAGATAAATGAGAAATCTGATTTTACTTCGACAAGTTGAGAAGGTCATCAACCGCATATCGGCATATACAAGAAAGTCAACATCGTTGTGTGGTATACTATTACGTCATACGTGGTGACATACGTCATACTTAATCGAAAGAGAGAAATCGTTTAATTAAATGGAATAATCTCTCAAGTGCATATCATTCAGTTTATGATAATGGACAAAAGTAAATTACGAATTATGGAATGTTGAATGAGCGTAAACATATGGAAATAATTAGTATTATTCGTTACGATTTAAATTGTCAATTGCAAAACAAAAACGTATTACGTACTTATATTAACGTTTGTGTTAACGTAAGCGAGCATGAACCAATAACCGTAATTGTCATAACGAATGTAATCCTTGAAAATTACCGAACGTTTGTAAATAATACTATCTTTATTATTTATTATCATAAATAATTAACGAAAGTATTGACAATCGAAAAAAAAAATCATTTAATGGAAAAAATTCGAGAATTAATTGAATAATAATAAAAAGAAATAAAAAAAAATCGATATAAATCAAAAGAAATATTTCGATATCGAAAATATAATTGATTATAAAGTAGGGAATAATCTAACACATATGTTAACGAATTGATCCGAGTTGTTCAATAGTCAAACAAGTGTAAAATATTGTTGACTATCGATCGAATATATTAAGTTGAATGAAATTACAACGATAGAATAGTAAATGGATATAACAAGATATCGATATAAATAATCTGCAATTTTTTCTTAATCTCTTCTCTATGCGAGATATAGGAAATAAAAAAAGAGGATAAAAAAAAGGAAAGGAAGAAATAACATTAAAGAGATGGAATGCGGTGTGTAGGTATTTATTTCTCGGGTCGAGATTTCACGTTCGATCGGATCGAGGAAAAGTGAGTTATGGTAGTAGTAGGGACACAGACAAAGTGAATATAGACGTTCGTCGTCAGACACAGCGGTTTAGTGACGGACGGCGTAAACTACTTGCACTGTATTCCCGTCGTCTCGTAATAAACGAGATGATATGACGATGATGATGATGATGATGATGATCGGTATAATATCGAAAGAGAAAATATGATCAAGATTTAATAAATATGAAAAGAAAAAGCCTTAATTATTTTTTACAATCAAAATAAATAATCACAACTCACTCGGATTGTCTGGAGGAACGTTCCCGCGTATAATTCGCCATGCAAAAGGGTTGTTGTCAATTAAAATCCAAAATAGTTGTTGTTGTTGTCTAATTGAAAACTTGCTCCCCACGTAAAAACGTAATATTTTTCTTGACGAGATTGAGTTATAAACAGTTTAGCGATTATTACGATTGATAAGAAGACTTAACCAGCGAACAATTATTATTATTATTATTATTATTATTATTATTATTATTGTTATTATGTATTCTCAAATAGGAGTAATGTGTTCTCCACGTGAATATCTTGTTCGTTAGATCTTGCAAATCTATATTCTTTTTATTTTCCTCGTCCTCCTCCTGTTCGATACACGTCCCGGTTGTTCCAGCAATATTTATCCTCCTCGTTGTTTTCGTTGTCGTCGTCGTAACTCTCCTCCTCGTCGGTTCGTTGTCTTCTTCGAGGTGGCGGCTCCTCCACCGGCAGCACCGCCACATTTTTCGAAGCGCGAACGTACACCTACCTTTTCTTTCTTTTCTTTTTTTTTCACCCTTTCTTCGAGCAATGAAACAAGACTCTCCTGCTTTTCACCTTTTACTACTAGCCTTCTATACCTGTTTTACTCTCTCTCTCTCTCTCTCTTTCTTACTCTCAATCTCTCTCTGTTTCGTTTACACATTCACTCACTCTCTCTTTCTCTTGTTCGTATTTATTTCTTCCTTTCCTTCTTTATAACTCTCTCTTTCTCTTTCCGTATTTTTTTATCTATCTCTTTTCAATCCTTACCTACTACCTCCGGACAAACCACTCAACAACCATTAGTTTCACCTAACGCACTTTCCTCACCTTAATGCGTCATGGTTACGCCACTGTTAGAAACGATCGCAGCGCTCGTATTAAAAACCCTAAAGTGTCCTTTAATACCCAAGATGAGGATTGTCCAATTTTCCAAATCATTGTAAAACAAATTTTCTTATTTATTTCTTTTTTATTCCAGGTAGACAAGCAAAAATGTTAATTTCCATGGAATTTTACAAAATTCTTTAGATACCAAGTTGTAATTTCTATTAAGCACGAATTCAATCTTCCAACTAACTAATTATATTTTATAATTATTAAACAGGTTTCAATAATAATAATTCAAATAATGATAATAATAAAAATAAATGCTAAAAATTAACAAAACAAATCTCTGGTCGTCCAATCGTGATTGAGAACGCAATCATCAGCAAAAATGAATTGCACTTGTCATATGATGCAAGTGCGCAGACGCTGCAGATAAAACTGCTGCTGTTGCTTAGTCGATGGCTCGTGGTTTCTAGCGCATGAGTGCACACACTTAGAAACTGACCAATGAAATTAAACCTGTCCGTGGTCTTTTTCGATGCGATACAATGCGATCGAACACTTCTAACGCGCATGATCAATCAAATGTATAGGATTACCTCTTTCTCTCTCTCTCTCTCTCTCTCTTTCAAGTAGTTATGTCGTTTATGGTCATCATTTTGAAATTGATTTACTTGGTTGATCTGAGAGAGAGAGATCATCATTCATTGTAAATTAGAAATTTGTATGAGTTCGCGTGTAGTATGAATCACACATAACCGATCAACTACGACGACAACCAATCGAATGCATTTTACTGTACGACTCGATGCATTTACCGCTTAAACGCGGAATTTACAATCAACGATGCACTCATTTAATTTTTTGTTTATCTTTTATTTAAAATATAAAATATTTGATTGATTCATATTTATTGATATGAAAAAAAAAAAGTATAATATTTAATGTTATTTTGGTCAAGGATATGGAAATGAAAAAAAAGTATCTCGTCGTATGTTTCAGTAAATTTTACATAATGTTTATTATTTATAGTGTACTCAGAAATGTCGGGCCTCAACCAGTGGGCCTATTTTTTTTTTTTTTTTGACATATTTCATCAATAAACATCACAATGTTATTTTTCCCCTAGTCCATAATACACAGTATCTCCTCTCCCTTTCTCTCTCTCTCTCTCTCTCTTTTTCTTTCTATCCTATCTCTTTCTTCTATCATTTATCTCTATCTTTCTTTCATTCTTACTTTACCTCACTTTCTCTTGTTCTTTCTATTAAAAGCGACGTACAAATTATTCGTTTTAACTAACACGATTGAACGATTAATAAAAATATCGTCTTTTCGTTAATTAGCCAAATAAAAATGGAAAAAGAAAAGAAGAAAAAAACCGGAAGAATATTTTGTTCATTATCAGTAAAAGTCATGGTTTAAAAATTATTCAAAAAAAAAAAAAAAAAATCAACGTTGACACGAATTGTGAATTCGATTAGCTTGTACGTTTCCAAAAATAGAAAGATTTTATCAAACCAGTTTCGCGACGATTTATTCTATTTTTTTTTTCTATCTTTCTTTCTTCCGTTCTTTCCTTTTCTTTCTTTTTTTATTTAATTCCTCTCACACCCACGTTTTTTTTTCTTCCTCTTTTTATTTCCTTCTTACTTCTTCAACATGCCAGCATATACGTACAACAAAAATATCCTAATAACAAGTGTTCGTTTGAAACGATAAACTTAAAACGATTGAGAAAAAATCAAGTCTATACAATATGTCATTATCATCATCATCATCATCATCATCATTATCATCATCATCATCATCGTTTTCTCAGCTTAGCCGCAAATATAAGTGTATAATAACATATATCTCGACGATTTCCAAATTTTATTTCTTTTTTATATATTTATTTTTTTTTTTTTTGGAAAGTCGTCCCTATCCTCGCTCTCTCTCTCTCTCTCTCTCTCTCACTCACTCTCATTCTTTCTCTCTCTCTCCAATCTTTCTCAATGAACTTCTTCTACTCCTTCTTCTTCTTCTTCACTTGTATTTTTTTTTATTTTACTTTATTTTATTTTATTTTAATTTATTTTATTTTATTTTATTTCTATCGTTTCACTCTTCCACAACTTATCGAACGCAATACGGATGATCGTATCGGTGTAATACCTTACATGTTTAAATCTGTTACAAAAAGATTTCGTCGAATAGAACGCGCGGCGGATGCACATTATAATAAATACGCATCTTCAATCTCTTTCACCCTTTCTTTCCTCTCATTTTCTTTGTATATTATTTATACTTATTTTTATTTTTAATTTTTATTTTTATTTTATTTTTATTTTTATTCTTATTTTTTTTTCTTTATTTATTTTCTTACGCTTCTCGTCACCCCGTTACACAGCTCGAACTTTATAGTTTTATCATCGCTAGGGCGGCTAAAAAGTTCGAAGGACAATTCGAAAAATGGAGGGAGGACGTACGCGACAGGAGAGGGGGAAGGAGGGATTAGGGGAAAAAAGGTTCTTTTTTCTTCTTTATTCTTTTTTTTTTCATTTTTTTCTTTAGTTATTTTTCATTTTGTTTTATTATTATAATAACTATTATTATTATTATTATTATTATTATTATTATTATTATTATTATTATTATTATTATTACGATTTCTTTCATTTCTCTTTTCATATTTTCGTGTGACAATTCCTTTTTAAAGTTTTTTGTTACCTTCATTTCTCTTTCCCCTAAGTAAGTGAAATCGAAATCGAAATTGTTTTTCTATCGACGTTCGATCGTTCTTGTTGTAATCGTTTTCTTTTTTTTTTTTTTTACGATCAACGAGAAGATCAATCCTGTAACCCTAAATTTTTCAAAAGCAGCGCAAAGTTGCATCCTAAAATTCTTTCATCGAAATGATAATTCGATCGCGTTCATTCGTTCGTTCGAAAAAAACTTGGTAAAAATATTGGCTGCAACTTGGCGCCACTTTGTGGGGATACGACGTCATTTTGTTATATTTTTTTGTTATTATTTCGCGACACTGACAAATTGAATTTGAACTGTTTTGGTTTTCTTTTTTTGTTCATTGACGTAATCGCAAAATATACATACATAGATACTTTCCGTTCGATTATAATAAAAGTTAGATATTTATGAAACCGATCTTTCATAATATCATCCCTTTTTGCATTGTTCTTCTTGTTTTTTTTTTTTTTTTCTATTTTTCAATTCACTTATTATTTCTTTACGTATCGTTGCGGCTGGCTATGTTCTTTTTTTTCGATGTGTAATAATAACGTGTAAACGTGTTTTTAATGTATATAGAGTAGAATGTGAGTTTTACTGTGTCATCATAGTGTACATATATCGTAAATATATATGTATATGTATATATACTTACGTACATATCATATATATATATCGTTATCTACATTTAATTCCTAGATTCGAAAAATAACATTACAATATTATATAGTGTGCACTGTCATTTTGAAAATGTTCATTATGTATTAAACTCTGTATAAGTGTAATTAGTATAATATCTGTCTTCTGTTAAGGTGTGTACGTATGTATGCTTGTGTGTTTTAGACAGGTTTAGGCCGTGGGTGTTAATCGGGTGTTAAACGTCCTTCTTAGAATTAATTTTCTTTAGTTTCTTTATTTATTTATTTTTTTCTAAATCCTCGTACTATCCCTCCACCGTCGCGACTATCGATAATACGCGTTTCTATCGTTCTTTTCTTTTTCTTTTTCTTTTCATTTCAGAGAGAACAATTTTGATCGTACTTTTATTCTTTCTTTCTATTATTTTTCTTTTTTTTTTCATTAAATCCCCCTCTTATTCTTATTCATTTTCTGTCTCACGCAATGTCAATACCTAAAGATTTTTATTTTTTTTTTTTATCATTCTTTTTAAATAGATAATCGAACAAGTATCGCACACAACACGCTGAGAAATTATTCGGATTATATGATAAGCGAGAAGAGTACCATCAGTTTTACACTATTTTAATTTATTATATATGTATATATATGTACGTGTGTGAGAGTCATATAAAAAATTATATATTTGCAATCGTTCAATATAAAATCTTTCTTTCTCTCTTTTTCTCTTTCTTTTATTATTTTTATTTCAACAATACCATATCAAAATCGTTTGAGCGGACAAATCAAATCGATACAAACTCGCATTTCATCTTTCTCTTATTTCTTTGAGATATTAGAAAAAGAAAAAAAAAAGGATAAGAATATCAATGTGACAATAATTTACGAGTATTATTATAATCGATTGTTTTGTTTAAATAACGTGTTACGACGTTTGTAGCGTGATTTGTTCGTTTTTTATTTCCTTTTGGTTATTATTAGCGAGGAAACGATCGAACAATAATCTCAGACGTGTGTGCGTACAAATTAAAACTCGTACTACTTATTTTTACTCTTTTTCTCTTTCTTTCCTTCTTTACACACTTTTAATTTGTTTAATTTACTTTTTATTTTTGTTTTTCATTTTTTTTTTTTTTTAAGTTATATCAACGATCTTCGATGTATTCGCGTGTTGTAAAGTATTTTATTTTTTTTTATTTAAAGATGCTCTTGCGAGTGTGTTCAGTTCGTAATTGTAAAACCGTTTTTTCTTGTGCTACCCCTAACTTTTTATTTTATCTCTTTCTCTCTCTCTCTCTCTCTCTCTCTCTCTCTTTCCCTACCTTTCTCTTTCTTCCTTTCATACTTCTCTATCATTCTCACTTTTTCTATCCGTCCCTTCCTACCCATCCCTTCCTTTCATTCCCGTTTTAATTCGAATAACAACCACTCCGTTAGTTTTTTCATTTTATTTCTTTTTTTTTTCTTCCTCCTTAAATGTTTTATTATTTTTTTATTTTTTTTATTTTTATTTACTTTAAATGTTTTAATTTTAATTTGTTTTTTTTTTTTCACTAAATATATCACAAACTGGACCGGCGGTTTTAATAAGCGCGACGCATGAATTTACGGCGAAGGGTGCACCAACTACTAACACAATGATTTTTCATTTTTATTTTCATCGGGCAGCGTCGTCATTGTCATTTTTGAGTAAAGCGCTCAACCATCACGCACGGACGCTATTTAATTAATTATTTATTTATTTATATCGAATAAGAAGAAGAAGAATGTCCTTGAGTGGTGCACTCGCCGTTGATTCGTGTGCCACCGCCGGTAAAATATAACGTTAAGGGATTACATGTTAATAGTTTAGATCACTGTCGGAAGACGCGACGATCCGAAGGAGCCCGAGGACACGCGAGCCATTTTATTATTTTATTTTAATTATTATTTCATTAATCAATTAATTAATTTTAATTAGTTAATTATTTATTTTCTGTTTTTTTCTCCCTTCCTTCCTTCCTTCCCCCCTTTTATTTCGTTGCTTTTCTATATAATTTTATTTTATTTTATATATTTTTTATTTTTATTTCTGTTTTTTTTTTTTGAGTTTGTCTCTTCGTCATCCTTTACTCCTCTCCTTCGCGTTTAAGAGTTAGTAGTAGTTTTTTTTTTTTTTTTTTTTTTAAGTTAATAATAATATTCGTTTATATTTCGTACGTTAGACGTTTTATCATTCCACGAATAGGAGCATCGGAATCCCTCGGGATTCTTCGGCCTTGTTTTCCCCCCGAACTTTTCGTACAGTTAGTTTTTTTTTTTTTTTTTTTTTAAGTGTCTAGTAATTTTTCCTTCCTTATTTTATTATTTGTTTTTTTTTTCTTTAAATCTCAATTCTTCTCACATATTATACTTCCTGGAAAAAAATTGTCTCTTGATTTTTTTTTTCTTCATTTTGTTTAATCCTTAAAGTACAAATATCTTTATAAATTCATGGATCTTAATGTATTAAATCTTGATTTCTTTTTTTTCATTTAATGTCTTCTTCGTTCCTATCTCCTTTTTTTCTTTCGTCGATTCTTCTTTACTTTACCAATTTTTTTCCTTCATTCTTTTTCATATTTTCTCGATGAACTTCTTTCAAATGAAAAACAAAAAAAAACACGTTTGGCTTTTCGATTTGTTCAATTCTCGTTCGCTGTTCAAATGTGTATATGTATATATATATTTTATGTACATGTATATACACACACGTACACACGCACACGCACGCAAACACTACACACATGTGCTGCTTACATAACTTTTTTTTTATTTCTTATCTGCTATCCTTCGATCTTAATTTTACTTCTTTTTTTTACCTTTTTCTTTTTCGAAAACTTGTAGTCAAGGGTGGTAACATAATAATGGGGTGGTGGTGATGTTAGCGATGTTTGTGTTATCGTGTCGGAAGAGCACGAAAGGATGGAAGGGTGGCATAGGTTAAAAAGAAGACATCAAGCCATTTTCCGGATGATAGTGTAGGGCAGGCTTGCAAGGTTTTTTTTTTTTTAAAGGCACCGATGCTGCCGAAAAAGAAAAATGAGAAAAAAAGAAATAGAAAATCATAAAATATTTCTTTACATTTGGGAAATCTGTTAGTAACGCGTGTACTCGTTTTCAAGATCGTACTTTGAAAGAGGAAAAAAGGGTTACGTTATCGAATAACCTATTCGTGTGAAAACGCTTGACAATGTTTACAATTTATCACGCGATTGAAATATTTTTTTGTGTAACTATTAAAAAAATATGTTTTTTAATACTTAACACACAATTTTTTTGAAAAAAACCGACCGAAAAAATTAATTTTTTTCTATGTAAAAAAACACAATTTAGAGTATTGTCTTGGCCAAAAAATGAAAAAAATACAAAATTAATCTACAAAATTAGAATACAACGCCGCTCGAGTTAACTCGTGCGTGCAACCCAAGGAAGGGTTAAGCTCGATTAGAAATAAATTTAAGAAATATACACACACAAAAATATATAAATAAATGATGTCATTAATTATTTAACTGGAAAATATTTAGAGTTTTAAAATATTGTACACGTTTGATCTTTCGGTTGAAACGAATTTGATTGTATGATAATTTAAAGATCAAAAATATATTTCATTGTCAAAAAGCGTTTTAGTAAACGTTTGATTTTTCGATAAGATATGATTGGGTGGCTCGTGAAGTAGTAGTAGAAGGCGAAGAAGTATTATTAGCAATAGTCAGACTGATTGAACCTGCAAAAGCGAGTGAGGAGCCTTCACTATGCGCATTTGTTAATAAACGCGTTCTATTAGCGAAATCAGCGAGGTGTCGGTTATGGAAGAAATCTCTGTCTTAAAAAAGCTAAAAAACTTTTTTAAAGCGTTTTTCTAAATAGCGAGTTTAAAGTTTATATTTTTTTCTTATTTTTTTTTCTTTTTTCTTTTTAAGATTGAATGGATTCTTCTTCTGTCTGTTTACTTTTGTTCTTTTATTATTAATTTTTTTTAATCCTTGTGTTTTTTTTCTTTCTTTTTTTTCTTTTCTTAATAATTCATTAAAGTCTATAAATCTTTCGCAAATAAACACATTTCATCCATGCGATGCATGTTTTTATCAAGATTTGCATATTTGGTGACACAAGGACAATCAATCTCGAAAAAATCTCTTTTTGTATTTCCATTTTTCTCTTGTTGTTGGTTTATGTGTTTATTTTTCTTTTTTTTTTTTTAATACTTTTTTAGCTATTATTTTCTATTTATTATCCTAACGAAAAAAAAATCTATCTCCTTAGTTTAGCTGAAAATAGGATGCACGTTTTGTTGGGTAAAACCTTCTCGTTTAAATTACGATAGGATTACTCGAAAGAATTATTATTATTCACTTCTTTTTCTTTTTTTTTTGTTTTTTGTTTATCTCTTCTATTCTCTTATCTTTTCTTCTCCGTAAGATTAATAATCTCGTCTAAAACGATCAATATAATATAATAATATTTAGCGCGTATAAGATTACATAGATATACTAATTGGTAAGCCTAATCTATATTTATTATTTTTTGTTGTTGTTGTTGTTCTTCTTCTTCTTCTATTTTTTTAATCTCATCTCTTGCCAAAAATTATCATCGAGGTGTCAAGAATAACACGACATGATAAAAAAAGGAATTTAAAAGAAAAAGCTTGCATTAGATGTGAAACTGCGAAGAAAGAAGGAAAATAAGTCCGAGGGATAGAAAGGGGGTTTGTGTATGCAAGGAAAATGCAGAAGAAGGAAGAATGAAGAAAGGGAAAAAGAAATTTTTTAAGCGGAACCGGAATTAAAAGCCGCGTGTAGTAGAATTTAGACTCATCGATGGTCGCGACGAATGTTAAAAAATTTAAACAATTCGTTTTTTTTCTATTTGTTTTTTACTCTTTACACTTTCTCTTTCTTCCATTCGCACGGACAAAAGAAAAAGTCCTCGAGACGTTAAATTTGTTTTCCATTTTTGTTTCTTTCTCTCTTCTTCTCTTACACCGACGAAAATCTCATCATCATCTACACACGTAGTAAAGCTAATAATTTAATTATGCTTTAATAATGGCTTTTGTGGATACATCGACATGCAATTAGTTTGTATTATATTTCGTTTAAAGATTTTGTTTTCTTCCTTATCTTTTTTTTTCTATATAATTACTATCAGCTAAAAAGTTCGGTGCGATATTTTTTTCCTATTTTCTTTTTTCTTTTTTTTTTTTTTTTAATCTTTTTAACTACACTACAAACGTACCATCGATAGTTTTTCATAACCATAAAAGCTAGTGAAGAAGATTAATTAATTAATCTAATTTCGGAGAAAAATATTATAGTTTAGCAAAGTTTTAGCTTATTAGTTTCGAAAATGTTTAATATGCGCGCGTGTCGGTTGGTGGATGGGGACAAGGTAGAGGGGTTGTATTTTTTAGGGAACGGGTGGTTTTTATTTTACGCGGGTTTCTAAAGAGTGCCCATCATCCAATTACAATCGACCCAACGACTTTTTCTAGCTTATCTAAACGTTTTTTTTTTCTTGTTTCTAATCTTTTTTGTTTCATCTCTTTCACGTGTTCGTTATAATTGCTGGGAACGATTATGCGAGCACGGATTTAAATATTCTTTTCTTCTCTCTCTCTCTCCCTCTTTCATCGTCCCTTCTATTATTTTATTCGATTAATGCGAATCTCGTACGAATGATCTTCCTCGTCTCGTTTTCTATGTGTGTATGTGTGTTGTTTCTTTTTTTCTCGAGGAATAATCTGATTTCTTTTTTTTTAACGATAAACATTTACGTATATTTTTATTGTTAATACTGGCCACTCTGTAAAGAATAAAAGGAACTATTTACTGCGAACGAGATTCGCATTCGTCGAACAAAAAATGTACAACGTGTTGTTCACCCTGTGTAAGAAAAAAGAAGAAAACATATACCAATCATCATTTTTTTAATTATTCAATAATCTTTTTTTCATTATCTTTTATTAATTAGAATAATTTTTTTTTAATTATTTTTTTTTTTTGTATCCTTCGTTCGCACGTAATTCCACCTCTCTTACTACTTACAATTTTTCAATTCATTTCTTTTTCTTACTAAACGTAAGCTCGCTTTTTTCTTTTTCTTTTCTTTTTTTACTAAACGTCATTTCAATTAGTTTCGCATTAGAGAATGAATCGGTACGATAAATAATTATTAGATATCGGATAAAATTTGATTGATCGAACTATAGTGCGACCAAGGAGGCTTGCCGCCGTATTTAATTTAATTTAATTTAATTTAATTTAATGTAATTTAATTTAATTTAATTTAATTTATATTTATAATTAATTTAATTTATATTTATAATTAATTTAATTTATTTTCTTCCTCATCATCATCTTTTTATTCTTCTCCTTTTTTTTTACTTCACGTAATACTACTTTTAAATAACACCGCGCGTAATAATATGTATATATCCACTATTATCCACTTACGAATTATATTGTAGAATAAAAATCGAAAATATATATATTATATATGTATATATGTATTATGTGTATATATATTCGTTTCTGTGGTTTCATTTTTTTTTGTTCTTTTTTAACGCGACGATTAATCCGAAGAATCGTTTTTGCAATTATCTCTTTTCGTAATTTTTATTTTCCTCATATCGTGTCTTCTTGTTATTACTTTTTTTATCCGCTTTTTTTATTTTTTTCGTTCATACGATATAATAATATAACAACTAAAGACGTGTTGTTTCGTTTCCAATACGACACGATTAATCTCCTTCTAAAATTAAAGTCCGTTCGTTACGCGTTTATTTAATTATTTCTTTTCTTTTTTATTATCTTACATAATTTTATCATTTATCTCATTATTATTATTATTATTATTATTATTATTCATTATTAATAATATAGTTATTAATAATTATTTCATTATTATAATAATTATTATTATTATTATTATTATTATTATTATTATTATATTATTAGGTATTATTATTACTATTATTATTAGATAAGATTTATTATTAAAGGCTTAAAAGAAAAAATGAAAGTGCGACGTTTTAAACTCTTCTTCTCTTGCGGACAAGCTTGTCCCTGGTGTGTGGACGGTCTGTTAGTGTAATTATTTATTTATTACTTCTTCTTCTTCTTTTTTTATCCCTTTTTTTTACTATTTTTCCTCTCCTTGCTGTATATCCGTAATTATTAGTATAATTAGTTATATATTTATTATATTATCATATATAACGTTATTTATTATTATTATTATTATTATTATTATTTATTTTTATTATTATTATTATTATAATTATTATTATTCCAATGAATATTTATTTATTATATCCCATTCAGTTCAATTTTTCAGCGAGTATTCTATACATAATCAAACTTTAACGCGGAACGAAGTATATTTTAATAATCAACTGTTAGATTTATTTATTTTGTATGTTTTTGTTAAAGGGGTGAAAGAAAATTCATATATTCCGTCTCGCTTTTTCGTTCCCACATGTAATCCGATCGTGTTAATATACTTATTTTTATTTCTTTCTATTCTTTCTCTCTCTATCTCTTTCTCTTATCTTTCGTTCGTATCGGTAAATTGAAAAATGCATTACGCGCAAAAAGCTAGGTAAATGTATATATATATGTAAGTAGATACACGCAAGTGTAATCATTAGCCGAAGAGATACAGCACGAGTTGGAAAGAGCTAGAAAGAAAAATTTATTTCTATGTGTTATTTTTTATGTTTTTTTTTTTTTTTTTTTAATAATCTTCCTTTCTTTCTATCAATCTCTTTTTTCTTTCTATTAACTTTTGCACATTTTTAGGAAAGGAAAAACCCTTCGACCAAGTACCGAAGCAAATTTTTGTCTTTTTTTCGCGTATAAGCAGCAGCAACTTATGAATTAGGATTAGTTTAATACGAGTTCAACGCGCGATGATCGTTTTCGTTATTAAATGTAAGATCAAAATTTTTCATAATCATATTTTATTCATAGTGTGTCTAATAAATAACGTGTTATTGTAAACGTCAAAAAAGTTCGTTCTTATTTATTTTTCTTTTTTCTTATTTTTTTTCTAATTACTTTTCTTCTTTCTCTTGATGAGTACGATCACGTGTGTGTGCTCGTGAAAAAAACTACCCTCTTCACTCGTTTAGAAATTAATCGACTGCTTAGCGACAGCTTGCTTGCTTGCTTGCTTGCTTGCTTGCTTGCTTTCTGTAGAAGCTAAAAAAGCCCTTGACTCCAAGTTAGAAAAGCCCAAACTGGATTCATCGTATTTTCTCTTTCTTTCTATCACTCACTCACTCGTCTCACGGAGTTTCACTTTTGTCTCTTCTTTTCATTATTTTTTGTTTCTTTTCTTTTTCTTTTTCTTTTCTTTGCTTTCTTTCTCTCGTAATTAATCCTTCAGCTTTCCAATCCTTAAATTTCATTCTTTCGTCCTTTCATTTTAAAAAGTATTCTCTTTCTCTCTCTCTCTCTTATTTCAAACTTTTCGAAATAAATCTATCATCGATCCTATTTCTTCTTCTTATTTTTCTTCTTACAAACTTCATTTTTATATTCGTTCGACTTTTTCAATTTTATATCTTGTCATTTATGTTTTTTTGTTTTTTGTTTTTTTTTTTTATCTTTTTCATTACGTATTCTTATATTTTTATCTTATTTTTCCCCATTTCGCGTATATAAACATAAATATAGTTACTTATTCGTTTTTCGTGTTGGATTCGTCATTTGAATGATTTTTATTTTTTTTATTTTTGTATTTTAAAGGGAAAGACGGGAACTCGCGTGTTCTTCATTTATTTTATCATTAACGTTTTACACGATTTTTTTTTCGAGAACTATCGTTTCTCTTTTTATCCTTTATTGTAAAAAAAAAAAAAAATTTCTTCTTCTTTTACAATCGATTTGACAAAAATTTCAGAGTAGAATTTTTTATAAAACAAAAATAAAAAATAGAAAGAAACGCATCGAGATTTACTTATATATATATATTTATGTATGTATAAAAAGGGAAACGATGAACTCACTTAATACGTTAATCGCGTAACATAGTGATGAAAATTATTATAAAAGATATTGAAACTCGAACTTGTGTCTCCGTAATTCGATAATCTTCATGTGTAGTGCCTAGGAAAAAGTACTGCGGAAATATTATAATTTATATATATATATGTATATACATATATTATATATGTATATGTATTATTATATCCTAAGGATTAAATCACAATTCAAAATATTTTCTTATCCCATTTTTTCTTGTTTTTTCTCACATTTTTTTCTACTTCTTCTTCTTTTCCTCTGGTGTTTTTGAATCACTTTAAATGGACATTCATTAAATTATTGTACTTATATTTTATTTTATATATATATATATATATACATATATTATATATATTTATATATATAATATATATAGATATATGTACCTATTTATTTTTCTTCTTATTCGTTATCTAATAAATCCTATGTACATACTAAATGTGTGGGCACGGAGGAACTCGTCCGTATATCCTTTTTTTTTTTTTCAATCTGCTTTCTTGATCTTGCATTCTTATCTTTTTATCATCTTCTTCTTCTTCTTCTTCTTTTTTCAATCATTTTTCCACGTTCTATTTTTGTTATTTATTTATTTATTTAATTATTATTCTTATCACTGTTCATTTTCTTTTAAAATTAATTTTTATCATTCTATCCAATATAGTCGATCATTGAAATTAATTAATCGTAAACGAATATTATCATCACATTTAAATTATCTTTGTTTTATCCTAATCTGTTCAGATCGACGTAGAACTTTCACAAACACATGACTAGAATCAAGATACTTCGAGATAAACGTTTATTTTTTTACTTTTTATCTTTCCTTTTTTTTCTCTTTCTCTCTCACTCTCTTACACACACACACACACACACACACACACACACACACACACACACACATACTTTCTCTCTCTCTGTCTAGCAATCTATCTAATTATCTCACTCACATTCTTTTTCAATTTATAATTATTTTTGTTCGATAAAGTATTAAAAAACGCAATCGATCATATAAAAAACAAAACTTTAATAAAAAATCGTAAATATTCTTTTTCTTTATATATATATATATATATAACGTCAATCAAATAAAAAAAAAAGTTAAGAAATACATCAACGAATTCATTAAAAAAAAATTAAATTTCATTCGGTGCCAACACGAATGCCCCCTGCTCCTCTCACTCTCTACTCTAACCTCTTTTTTATTATTCATGTTCATCTTTTCGTAATTCCATATTCGATCTCGAGTCCTATATATTTATTATTATTATTATGGCATTTGAATTAATTCCTCGGTTCGGTATTATTTTAGTATTGTTTTTTTTTTTTATTTTCTGTTCAAGCTACGCTATCGGAGTCTCTTTTATCAATTTCATCGGTTCGTTTCACGATGATCCTACTTATATATATATACACGTTTTTTTCTTTTCTTTTCTTATTTTTTTATTTTTTTTTATTTTATCTGTTTCCTTATTTTACAAAGAAGTTATACATCCTTTTTCTTCTTTTTTCTTTTCTTCTCATTAACTTTTCTGTCGGCCATTTTTCGTTAATAATTTGTTTTTTAACATTAACATCATCAATGTTACTCGTGCGTCCTTCCTACCCCCTCCCCAGCCCCTCGACCCCTTTCTAATGGGTTGTGGGGAAAATTCATGCCGATTGTGACAGAAGATTGAAACGCAACGCATTTAATAATTAAGTTTTTTTTTTTTATTTTGGATATATATTTATTAAATTATATATAAGTGTCACATTCTGTTCTACATCCTTACTCCATATTTATGGGTAATTTCAAAATTTCGTCAAATCCAGAACTTTTCTCAGGTTTATTTTAGTAAAACAACTTTATGCCATTTACCGAAAATTGGCACGAACTTTCCGAACAACCCAATAATAACCGTATAACTCATTCCATTTCTATTTCTTTTTTTTTTTTTTTTATTATTATTATTTATTATTATCATCATCTTTTCCATTCATTATTTTTTGTCGTCTTGACACTTGACTTTTTTAATTGCGTGATAAGAGTGTGTGTGTTCATTAATTCTTATATGCTGTACAGGAACATTTAACTTGCTTATATCTCCCTCTTAATCGCTGCGATTTGTTTATTTGTTTTTTATTTTATTTTTTTTTTAAATCCATTTTTATATTTATTATTTTATATATATGTATATATATAGATATTATAGTTTTTTGAAATAATCACGCTATAATATCGTCGAATTTGAATCGGATTGATCTGTCAGTTGTTTGATAATAGAAGCAAAACAATAAATTTAATCAATTATATTTCGTTTTATAAAAAAATTCCTTGTGAGCGTAATTATTACAAATTAACAAAAAAAAATTTATATATATATATATATATAAATATTTAAGAAAGGGGATGGAGAATACGGCGAAAAAATTCCATGTATCCCCCCATAACGTATTATATGACTAGTTCGAAAAGATTACACGTGCTTTTTCTTCGGCGTGAGTGTGTGTATTTTATGTCTCTCTCCCTCTCTCTCTCTTCTCACTGTATAATAATATAATTATATTATGTTATATGAAAAAACGAGAAAATCGATATCTCTCATCATAAATATCGTTGTGTTGGTCGAGAAAGCGAGTGCGAGTCTTTCCTGGACGGTCAAATTTATTATTTGGGTAATGGTTAGTATTATTTTCTCTCCCTCTTCCTCTCTCTCTCTCTCTCTCTCTTCTTACTCAATCTCTATCTTTCTATCTATCAATTTTTTTTTTGTTGCTTTTATTCTGTACGTATGTATATGTGTGTGTGTTTTTAAAATAGATGGTTGTATCGAACGATCGATAAATGACACAATCGCATAGAAGAATTTTATTTCTTCGATGTTTTTTTTTGTGTGTTTTGAACGACAATCGACAGAATAAAAAGAACGTTTAGGAGATTATAGGTCGTGGATAAAGGTTTAAAGGGACATACGTACATACGTAAATACATACATACATCTATACATACATACATACATACATATGTATCGTCAAAGAACGAAATCATCATCGGACAACTATCTCTCTCTTTATCTCATTTCGTCGTCATTAATTCAACCAACTGTAAAATCAAATAGCGTTTTATTCGTATTGCTCGTTTAACACCCCCTGCACCCCTCTCCCTTCTCCCTCCCCCGCTATCCCCTTCGTCTCACGTGTTCTCCAATCTCCTCGCGCGATGTTTCATTAATCTAATTAATTATAGGACACGTTTACGTTGTTGATAACAACGAATTGAAAACATTAACGCACAATATTATTAACGACCGATATATATTTTCACATTGTATTTCTTCTTCTATTTTTCTGTTTTTGTTTTTCGTAATGTTTAACGTCCCGTAGTAGCACAAAATATTGAAAAATATTGAATACATGTGTATTTTAATATTAAAAAGACATTAAATCTCTTTTTAATATTAACTATACATGTATTCAATATTTTGTACTATTAGGGTCTGTTAATTCGTACAATAGTTATGATTGTGTTAATTTTTATTTTTTGTTTTTATTTTTTGCATTTGCATTTGCATATTTTTGTTCCCAATCGTACAGTGACAAGGGCTATAACGAGGACGACGACGACGACGACGACAACGACGACGACGATTAAAGACGACCACGATAAAACAAAATAAACGAATAATCAAAGAAAACTTAAAAATTAATCGTCAAAGGATTCAATCAAATTCGAAATACAATTTGCGAAAGGGTTTTTGTTGTTATTATTAATATAAAGGAAACTTTTCTCTTTGTAACACGTGTTTATCTAATTAAATTTGAAAACGAACGAGAGATTTTTAAACGTTTTATCTATAACTCACGTATATGTTTTTTTTTTTTTTTATTAAAGCTTATTTTAAATGATAAATAATTAATTCTAATGAAAGACGATATTTTTTTTTTTACTCTATTTATTTTAACTTTCTTTCTTTCTTTCTTTCCTTCTTTCATCACCCTTTTCGATTTAATGTATTTCGAATATTTTTGAGCGCGAAAAAAAATCATATAATGCAATAGTCAATTAAAAATCTCTATCGTTTAGTTTAAATAATTTTTTTTCTTCACATTACATGCATTTTTATCATATACATATGATTTTTCCGGAATAATAATACTAATAATAATAATAATAATAATAATAATAATTATAATAATAATAATAATAATTATAATAATAAAAATAATAATAACAATAATAATAATAATAATAATAATTAATAATTAATAATTAATAATAATAATAATAATAATAATAATAATAATTTATTTCAATTATAATCTTATTAATATAATTCTGTATATATATCTATAATTTAAGATAACAAATAACTGTCATAAACTCAAATTTTCGAAGTTTCAAACTTCGTGAAAAGGAAAGATAAAATATCTCGAAATTAAAAAAATTTCGCACAGGAGAATTTCATTTTAAAAACAGTCCCTTCTTCTTCATATGTTAGAAAAAAGATACGATATCACGATAATCCTTATCTATCACTTATTCCCAATACCCACTACACTTCTTCTTTCCCCCTTTTTTATATTTTCTTTCAAATTTTTCCACCTATATAATTTCCGTATCTAATTCGCGCTTTTTGTCGTTTTTTTACGTCTTATTTTTTTATTTCCTTCACTCTTTCTTGATTTCACACTTCCTAATTAAGACTTTTTTTTTCAATTATACATCATTTCTATCGAAATCCATACGTTCTTTCACATATATATATGTATATATGTATATATATATATATATATAGATATAATATCTTTTAACATATGTATATACATACGTATATACACGATAAAAACAAAATATAATTAAAATTTGTTTTCTTTTTTTTCTCTTTCCTTTTTTTTTTTAAAGATATACGCGTATAAAAAATTTCGTTATTATATCGGCGCCACACCGTCGTCAATTCTAATCATCGTAAATCCTCGGGGAGAGCAGCATTTTTATATTTCTCGTTGCGTTTGCTTTTTTTATTTTTTATTTACCTTCCTATATCATTCTTTTCGTAACCGATATTTATACTCAATTAATTTTAAATCATTCTTATAAGTTTTTTTCTCGCGACTTTCTCTAATCATTTCGTCCAATACTCAATCAATCAATCAATCAATCAATCAAATCTCGTCAACCACAATTTTTGTTTCTAAATCGTACGTCGTGTGTGACCCGTGGGTCCTAGCTAGCCTACTTATGCGATACAATAATATATATATATTTATGAGTTTGTTTAATTAATTATTTATATTTTTTTCCCCTTTTTTTCTATCTCTTTCTCTCTTCTTCTCTTTATTCGCACGCACGCACGCACACACACGCTCACACATTTACGCGCGTACGTACATTTATCATAAGTGTATTTTGCATATTGTTCTTGTATGAGTGTTTTTTATTTTTATTTTTTATTTTTAAAGAACTATTATCCTGTTAGTATCGTATCGTATCTGTATGTATGTATGTATGTATGTATGTATGTATGTATGTATATTTATATATAATATTTATAGGTGTTTTTAGCTCAGTTGGTAAAAGAGCATTCGTTCGTAAAATTAAAAACGTTTTGGGGTTTCGAATTTCAGGCCTTAGACAATGAAAAGGCCCAAATTATATCCTATTGTATTTTTTTTTCTTTCTCTATCACGATCGATTTCTGTTATGCAGTAATTTTAATTCTATTCATCTTCTATGGAACAATAATCGGAAACGTGTCTTTTTTTTCTTATTCGCACCTACGCAACGACAATTCCTAGTTGCCTGAAGAACACGTACCTCCCACGCTTAATTATGATTGTATTTAATCTCGATATATATATATACATATATATTTTATATACAGATTATAAATATAAATATATATATATATATATACACACATATATATATATCGAAGAAAAAGAAATATTATAATATTTAAATTCTCGATACTCGATGTCAAAATGAAATTATTCAGAAATTTCATACTTCACGTAACAATTATAGAAATATATAGAAGAATAATTATATAAAATCTCATGTATCTTAAACAAAATAATACAACAATTTTTAATAAACGATTAGTTAAAAAAAAAAAAAAAAACAAATTGAATCTAATACGTGGATTATTATTATTACAAAACAAACAATCGTATTATGTTTAATATCAATTAATCGAAGTATTCTCGGCGAAGATCGTCGATTAGGCGTGAAATAATTTTCCTCGACATTTTTATCATCTTTTTTAATTTTAATTTTTTTTTTTTTAATTATTTTTGAAACGAAGTTGACGTAAAAAAAAAATGGAAGAATGGAAGGATTATCTTTACACGCTTCTGTTTTTTTTATTTTGTTTTCAACGTTCGAGATATCCGATTGCGATCGAAGGGCACATAATAATTAACATTCGCGATTAATTGCGAATTTTCTTATTAATGGAAGTATTTTGAAGAATTGGGAAGATAAGAAACCGTTCGCTCTCATGGGAAGCCGATGAAATAATAACAGAAAGAGAGAGATAGACGGTTTTAGAGAAGGAAGACCATGGTGTCCTTCTTTTTCTTCTTATTTTTATTATTCTATTCGCGTCAATCGTCGTTCCGTTCATTTTTATATTTTATTTTACATTTTTTTTTTCATTTTTATTTTTATGGATTTTTTTCCGTTTTATGAATTTTTTAGTTTTTTTTTTCTTTTAATTATTATTCATTAGGTACGACCACCATCAAAGAGAGAGAGAGAGAGAGTGAGAGAGAGAGAGAGAGAGAGTGTGTGATTGAAAATACATTTTTGTTTTCTTTCTTTTCATTTTCTTTTATTTATGTATTTTTTTTTTGTTGATCAAGATTAATAATCCAGATAAATACTTTCATTAGTGACGTCCAAATTGATTATCAAAAAATGTCTATGTTCAAAATATATATATATGTATATATATAACAATATTGTGATACGCATATCATTTAATTTAATTTAATTAGTGATCGTGCCTAATATATTGTGTTAAAACTGTCGATTCAAACATTTAGGCTGATTTATTTTAATATTGTTGTATGTTTCTTTATTTATTTACTTATTTATTTATTTATTTATTTTGTCTTGCAGAACACGCCAAATCGTCATTTTCATCTTCGCCGAGATATAAATAGAAAAGTAATTCCCTAACAATCTCGATTTAATCATATTTTTTTTTCCAATAATCGTAACAAGGTGTACTTATATATATAAGTAGGTAGTGGGTGGTAAGTAAAGGGGGGAAGGGTAGAGTATCGAGCACGTGGAGGATACGCGAAAAAAGGCCGAGTTTTAAAAATTAGATTAAATTCATACTATCGACGAAGTACGAGATCGAAGATCGAGACACGCACGACTACAAATTGGACAGGTTAATCATCATTATCATCATCATTATCATAATCTTCTTCTTCTCGTTGTCATAATCAAATTCGCTCAAGTCGTCGTTGTTGTCGTCGTCGTCGTCGTCGTCGTCGTCATCGTTGTCGACGTCGTTGCGTTCTTCATCTTCTTCTTCTTCTTCATCTTCATCTTCAGCTTCTATTTTACATTCCTTCATTTATCCCATTTACCATTCTTTTTCATTTTATTTCTTTCATTCTTCACACGACGTTCGAAAAGGAGAATTTAGTAGCACGAGATTTATTTTTTCTTTTTGTTGATTTTGTCACGCGAGCCAAACAAAATGAAAAAAGTGAAATCAAGTACCATCATCATCATCATTATCATCATCATCATCATTCCCCTTTTCGCACACTAGACGACACTTTCCACTTCTTCCTTCTTTTCTCATTTCGATATATAATTTGTTTTATTTCTTTTCCCCCGTTTTCCCCATTAATCGTCGTTGATGGCCCGGTTTTGCTGTGAAAACTAACTCGGATGGCCCTTTTTTTCATTCATATATATATAGATATATAAATGTATGTATATATTTATATATATACTTTTTTTTTCTTTTTTTCTGTTTTCTTTTCTTTTTTTCTCTTTTTTTGTTATTGTTGTTCTTTTTTCAAGAGGAGAACGGGTAACTAGGGTGTCGCGGGTGCTGCTGCTGCTGCTGCTGCGATGGCCATCAGAGGTGCCGGTGGCAGGGCCACCGGTATGTGGTAATATTTACACTGTGGCCGCATACACGCACCTTTCACTGCGTCCCTGCACACGGTTACGCGATTCTCGATCACCTCCACGTTTCCTGAAAACATTTGCACTTAGTTAATAAACGATCATATATAAATGTGTATCTGTACTTTCATCCCTAAAAGGGTGAACCAAATGTTTGTGCGGTTTTTCTTTTTATTAAATATTTTCAAAATTCATTTTTACAAGTAGCAATTTCATTCGTAGCAATTTGTAAAGTTTCAACGCAATTAAACGCACAAACTTTTGTTACACCCTAATGTAACACATGTACATGATACATGTATTATGGATCATTTAATTTTGACAAATTTAACATCTGTTTCTTTTTAATTAATTTTAATTATATCTATTAAAGCAGCCGAATTTAATAGATAGAAATTAGTTTTAATTAAGAATAGGATAAAATATGTTCAAAATTTGAACGATTATCATTAAACATACGAAGTATGCCATTGCATTGATAGACAAACCAAAAATGAATGAAGTTTTTTAATGGGATATAATACGATAAGAATTTTGTACAATTCAAAAAAAAAAAAATTAGTATTCGTGACTGTAAATTATACTACATGCATATTCCATGTCTTACGATATAGGGGATATAGTTAGAGTGAAAAATGCATGGTACTAGCTAGCTTCCTTCGTGATATCCGATTACGTGGCGATAATTTCTGTGTAACGAAAAACCAACGGGGAGTAATACGATACGAATTGTTACGTACAAGTTATCCCCCTTTCTTTTTTTATTTTTGTTTTTTTTTTTTGGTTTTATCTTCTTTCGAGTTAAGTAAAAAGATTTTTTTCCTAGAACTGATTTCAACAAAACTACCCTCTTCTCATTCACCACTTTCATCTCTTCTTTTGAAAAAATTTATTTTATTATTAATTTTAATAAATGAATAAACAAAATTACATTACGAAAAGATATCTCGTCGAGAATTTATTGTGAATAAGAAAAAAAGAGTCGAAAACGAAAAAAGGGTAAAAATGAAATAAAAGTGAAAACAAACAAATAGGAAACGTTACGAAGGAAATTTAAAACAAGAGTAAACGAACGATCAATCTCGAAACAACTAATGAAGTCGATCGAACGGAACGGTAAAATAAAATGAAGTCGAAGTTTGGTACATGGGGAAGGTTGGGGGTATGGGAATGGGGGTGAGGTGTGCGTACGTGCGGTTCTCTCAAATCGAGGCCAACCCGAGTGATTTATTGATACGTAATTGTGATGCGTCTCGCGCTTCTGGAATCGACAAATTTGCGGGATCGATTGAAAACGGGAATAATATAAAGAAACGAGAGCTCTCGCGAGAGATCAAGAGAGAGAATGAATGCTTCTTATGGAATTTCAATAAACGAATTATTTCCGCTTAATATCGATATCTCGACGAGCAAGAATTTTGCCGATGGTGAAATCTATTCGTTTAAAAAAAAAAAAAAGAAGGGTGAACGAATAAAATAAAAAAAGTATCACGCGCGTAGGAGTGTTTCTATTGTTTTTTCTTTTTTTGCTTCCCTTAGTTGTTCTTCTTTCTACACAAGTATCTTTATCAATTCGCATTAATATATTTTTTTCCCAAATAAATTCAAATATACAAGAATACATGTCTGAAAGAAAGTAATTCGGAACGTTCAGAAAGTAGTTTCGTTTTTTCCTGACACAATAAAAGCATTAGTTGATGCAAACCGGCAAATAACAACACGTGAAATCGGTGAAGGGTAAATTTATCAAATTCAATTGTTTATGTTCACTTGAAAGTCCAAAGTTTAACCTCGATGCAAAAATTGTCGTCATTTTCACAAAAGAAAAATGAAATTACTTTCCAAACAACCCAACATTTTGATCATACTTTTCTGAAAACAAAACGAAAAAAGTAATGGTAGTAATTAAATGAAAAAAAAAAAGAACACTGTGGAAATACACACACTGTAGAAGAATTTTTCTTTGATAAAGTACCGTTGTTTGTCCATCTAAATAACTTACCGTCACTGAGATGGATAAACTTGCAGGCGGGACGGTTGCACACTTGTCGATTAAAATCTTGGCACACCGGGAGGGTGTCCAGTAACTGAAAGAAAATGTGCCAAGTATTGTTATTTCATGAGATAATTACATACGATCGTGATTTAGACGTGTTAATCGTAATCGTTCAAAAAATAATCTCGCATGTACACACTCATACACGCACAGACGCTAACGTTTGTTCCTCTATCTATATCGCGTTCTACCATTCACTCGTTCTGCATTCATCTTTCTCTTACGTTTATTTGTTTATACTTTCTCTCTTTCATCATAATCGTTTTTGGCACACATATACACTCTCGTATTAATTACTACGTCAGACATTCTCACACACATTCAACGATACTTTCCAGGTGTTAGAGCATATTCACGGTATATTACATGCTCTAAAAAACCGAATCATATATGTATATATATATATATATATATATATATATATACATATATATACATATGTGTATATATATATATTTTTATGTATTATTAATTAATGACTACTTACATACGAACGATCGATACTTTGTCTCATAACAATAACAATTTTGTAAAATAAATAAATAAAAATTTATAAAATCTGTATGTGTGTGTGTGTGTGTGATACGTGTAATGGTATCTCGAGAGATAAAAAATATTATTAAGTTAAAGACGATGATCGATCGTTTGTACGTTGCGAATTAAAATGTAAATTTGCAGTAGAACTTTCATTTTCAAAAAAACAAACCGGGACATTCCCTACGCAGTTAGTAATATTTTGCAAACTGTCGTTTTAAAAAGGTATTTAAGGTCGCAAGGGAACCCTTGCATTATGTATCGTGTCGTTCTACGGCGGTGTTACGTACGATAGGACGATTATTTTTTTCTCGGGTAATATTATTACGAAGAGAAAAAAGATACCGAAATAAATCGACCGATACTTATTAACAACAAATGGGGATTTAAGGATATTATAAATACTATATGTATATAGTATTTTAATATGTATATTTATATATATACTATGCGTATGACCATTCCTCTTTTTTTTTCTTTTTACTTATAATTTTAATTTAAATTATTATCCTACGCGTCAAAACCTTCTCGATACACCGAGTGCAAGGAGCGTGCCTATAAAAAAATGGGATTTCTATGATTCGCAAATTTATCGATCGTGTTATCATTTATCATTTTCATGGAAAAAAATATATTGGTTACTAGAAAATCTATTTCTCATTTTTTATTTTGAATTTCTCTTCATTCGAAATAATGTTAAGAAGAGAGTGAAAAATTTGTTATCATTTATATCATATATTTTTATCATGGGAATTTATAATAATTACGTTCGATAAAAAATTAGCGAATCAGAGCTTGTAGAAGCCCTCTTCTCAGCGGGCCATTCAGCACAGTGACTAGACTGAAATTCGATTTATATAAATATAGTAACTAAAGTATGTGTAAGAAAAGGGGAAAAGCAACATGAGCTTTTTTATTTTTTTAACTTTTATGCCTACTTTTTTGTGAGCTATTATTTTTCTGTTATTTTTTTTTTTTTTTATTCTATTTTCTAAAGCTCATTGTATTCGCTCTCTCTCGATATAAAAAAGAACAAAAATTGTTATGCTAAACACATCGACTTATAACGCAAAAAAAACCTATTTTGCAAAAGATAAAACAATAAATTATGTTAAATGTGTGCATGTGTAGATATAATATGTAAGCAAAAATATAATTTCTTTTTTTTTTCAAATTTATATACACATACGCATACACGTATATATGTATATGTATATATAAAAATAGAAAAGAGACGAAAGATTTTTTTTTCTCCACTTTTTTTTTTCTTTTTCGTTGTGATTCATACTTTCGCAGAATCTATCGATTCTCGACGTCGCAAAAATTTATTATTGAAAATATGAAAAAAGGGAAGAAAAAAAATAAAACTCTACGCGAATGTATGCAAAGAAATAGAAAACAAAAAATAAAATAAAATAAAATAAAAAACATAAGGAATAAATAAATATATAGCAAGGAAACTACGATAGATAAGATAGTGAGAAGATAGCTGATGTTAGATAAAGATTATAGAATCTTTTGGCCGTCGAGAGATAGATAGATAGAGATAGATAGATGAATAGATAAATAGATAAATAGATAGATAGATGTATAATATGCATATTATATATAGACACACACACACAAAAAACACACACGTACACTCGTATCTAGAAGATTAATCATATATCCGAAAGTATATAATAGACAAATGCGAGCAAATAGATTAAACATCAAATTCCAGAGAGAATGAGTATTTCGTGTTAGCAAAACGTTAGGTTAAAAGCATTAACAACCTACCAGACAAATATATATCTAAAAAAAAAAAAGAAATGTATATAAATATATATATACATATATGTAAATATATGAATATATATATGTATATGTATATGATAAAAAAAAAAAAATTATAATCGCGCAAAAGTATACCATAGGCTCACCATAGAAGCGTGCAAAGTATATTTATAAATAAATAAATAAATAAATAAATATATATATATATATTTATATATTTATATTATAATAATATATAAATATGTATATATTATTTTTCTACGCATATATATATGTGTATATAAAAAATGCTATTATGTAAAAAATGTAACGGGAATCTTATATATCTTTAGCCGTAATATGTATATATATAGTATCGACAGAATTTTCGGCAGAAGGGGGCGGGGGCGGGAGGATCATTACGTACAAAAATATAATAACTATAATAATGATATAATAATACAAGAGAACAATAATGATGATAATAATATTAATAATAACTACTATTGTTATATAACGATAATATAATTAATAATAATAATAATAGTGATCTAATAAAAATTATAATAAGGATGATATTTTAATAATAATTTAATTATAATAATAATAATAATATTGAGATATTAACAATAATTATAATTCTTGCAACTGCGTAAGAGATAATTTGCTACGAACACAGAGTCTGGTCATGCAAATAATGGCCCGGGAGAAGGGGGATATCGGTGCTTGGGTGATCGAATATATCGAATTTATATTTTAATATACGTTTTGATAATTGACACTATAATAATTAGTCGCGATGGGAAAATATTATTCTTCGTCGTTCGTCGTTGTATTGTCGTCGTTTTCATCGTCATACGTCTCGAATTATTATTTACGTATGTAAGTAAGAACACAAAAGAGTGCAAAATAACAAAAAAAAAACAATTGTATATTAAAAACAAAAAATTGTGTAACGATTATTATAAAAAGAAATACCAACCAGAAAAAAACATAGAATTCGAGACGAAAGAACATTAGAGTATCCGATTACTTTTATATATAAGACACGATATATATTAGAAATATATGTATATGTATATATGTATTGGGACGAGAAGTTAAAAAAGTGCGAGGCATCATCATCACCCAAGCGTTCGTGTAACTGCCAAAAAGCCGACTCTCACCGTCCAAATTCGGTTCGCCCGCGTGAATAATAATATTTCTATCAAAACAAAACAAAAAAGAAACTAAATAAACGAATAAGAATTAAAATTACAAAAGGAAGACAAAAATTGCATAAACGGGCGATACTGTATTAATATTATTATTATTAATATTATTATTATTATTATTATTATTATTGTTATTATTTCAATTAACATTATTATTATTATCATTATTATTATTATTATTATTATTATTATTATTATTATTATTATTATTATTGTTATTAATATTATTATTAAATAATAGGAAGGATGTTGTTACTATGTCATAAAAAATAAGTGACCACGTGGGATATAGAAGAATAAAACTAAAAAAAACTAAAAAAAAAAAAAGAAAAATAAAAAGAGAGAGAGAGAAAGATGAAAGGAAAAAAGAAAAAGTAAAAATAATAATCTATAAATATTATAACGATTCACGCGGGCGTAACGATAGACGATGATGGATATAAAATACTGGACCGGTCAGTCAGTCAGCGGACATTGGCCTTGTATAAATATGGATGTGGGATGTCGTAAGCTGTCAAATTAATAATATTCTACTGCAAATAAGTTCAACACTATATATCAACTGCGACTCCGCAACCATAACAACAACAGAGCTGCTTGTAATAACAAAAATGATATAACTATAATATAATATATGTATATATAGAATAGGTAATACATGTAGATAAAAAAGTCGCGTATGACGTGTGAAAAAGAAAAAGGGACGATTAAGAGAAACACATATAAAAATATAATAATAATATAACAGCGCAATTAACGATCGTCGATCAATCGAGGATCGTTTTTTTTTTTTAAACATTGCTTCATTTTTTGTTTTTTAATTATTATTTTTTTTTTGTTCTCTTGCACACAAAATTTAATAAGAGACATTTTCGGAAAGCCTTGTCAGTGTGTGAGTATAGACGATTAATACTTGCTGTATTATAAAATATATCTATGTGTGTTGCGTGTGAATTGTATATTTGTATATATGTGTAAGTATATGAATATGTTTATAGGAAATGTTTGGTGACTCAAATTTAATATTGCTAGGACGATTATGGCGTCTTCCTTTTTATATAATTTCAAATTTTATTCCTGCATTGTTTTGTCTTTTCTTTTTTTTTTCATTTTTTTTTTTTCTATTATTATTATTCTACAAACGACGTCAATCATTCTCTTCGAGTATTCGCATCGG
Organism: Polistes dominula; assembly: GCF_049000335.1. Taxonomy (NCBI): domain Eukaryota; kingdom Metazoa; phylum Arthropoda; class Insecta; order Hymenoptera; family Vespidae; genus Polistes; species Polistes dominula. The sequence continues at coordinate 3,726,916 of NW_028301046.1, read as the reverse complement.
AAGCATTCTAAATATGCAAGCATATATATGGATAAAAGAAGAGAGGGGAACAGGGAGCAAAGGTTTGCAGCGGAAGATGAGTGAAAAGTATATCTCTGTGTGTATGTATGTGTGTACATGTGTATGTGAGTGGGGGTGGTACATTGCATTTTCTTAGTGAGCAATTAAAAACCGATTTTTCAGCTGGAGAAAAAAAGAAAAAAAAAAGATGCTGTTAAAATGTATTTTCGAAATACAATGAAACGATGTGACTAATACTGGCAAGTCTACTTTGTAATCAATTTTTGTTTAAAAATGAAATATTTTCGTATAAAAAAAAAAAAAATTAAATCACACAATTGTGTTCTCGAATGAATATGAGATTTAAAGAGCCGTGTGTTTTGGATAAAAAAAAAAATAAAAGAATTGATGTAATTATGGAATTATAAAAAGCGGTGCATCTTTCTTTCTTCGTGAATGGGTTTTTGTTGTGAAAATGGGGGAAGGTGACGACAACGCTTTCGTAATATATAGCATAATAATAATAATAATGATATATATATAACTATTGGTATAATTATAATATAATAATATAAACAAACACCAGATATATATATATATATATATTTATATATTTAAGGCAGTGGTTATTCGCAGTTATAGTTGCGGTGAGCAGTCGTGAGGGAGATGCCCCCAAAAGCTACGTGTTAGCCAAAGTTAATTGAAGGATGCGGATTCATATCGAGACATGACTTTTTTTTTTATTTTCTCATTTTATTTCTTGAAAGAAAATTTTTCATAAGATAAAAAATTAAATAAATTACACGAATGTAAAAAAAAATCTTCATCGACATGTCGTTTTCCTTCGTTAACTTTGAAGGTTAGCAGCATTAAAAGTTCGAGATTGCATCAAAGCACCTATGAGACATATTTTTATATATTCAAATATGTATACGAAATAATAACGATCTAAATAATATTTTAATATATATATGAATTCATGCACAATAATAATAATAATAATTATTATTATTATTATTATTTCTAAATTTATTATTTTAATGAAAAATTAAAATGTGATGGTGCTTCTGATGCAAACTCGAGACTGGGTAAAAAACTGGTTACAATAATGAGTCTACCTGTCCGCAGCTGTCTGTGTAGACGACACAGTGAGCGTTTTGGGGGACCACGTGGGCCCCGACAGTGGCTAAGGCTGCTAAGGCGATCCACATGCAGCAAAGGAGGCAGTGTTCGTACGGTATTTTTTTCAAATATCGGTAGTTGGTTTCGTTCGGTCGTTCGTTACCAGATCCGATCGAATATTCGGTGGAGAAGAAGAAGACACCAAAAATTCAAGGAGGTCACGCCGAACGTGTCCTCGGGACGGTTCACCCAGGTACATGTGGTTGATTTATAATTTATATATATATATATTTTTTTTTTTTTTATTTGTATTTCAATAGGGTTATATTTATATATATATATTTTTTTTTATTTTTGTAATTTAACATTTGTAACACAGGAAATGATGTAAAAGTGTCGGAGAATCCAAAAAAAATAAAAACGCACGTGTCAAATGTAGAACGCGTCGTATATAAATAAAACACGTGGAAAATGAAGTGTTGAACATTAGTTGTAATTTTTATCGAATTACCACGGTTGAAATTAATTACAACAAATTTTTGTACAGAACCGAAAAGAAAAAATCAAACAAAAAGAAAAAGAAATACAATCCCGAGTAACAACGAATAAGTAGCATGTACCAGGGTGCATTTTGTTCGCATATGGTTGAATTTGTGCGTTGTGTTTTATTTTTTTTTTTTATTGAATTTTATTTTTTTTTTTATTAAATAATTTTTTTCATATTTTTTTATCATATTTTTTTTTTTTTTGATTCATGGGAGATGGACGGAAATAAGAAAATGTATTTCGAGGAGGTAGGGAAAAACTTACATGAAACGTTGTAATAAAAAAAAAATTCGTAGAATAGTAAATGTTAATCGATATGAGAATCGATCGAGCAATTAGATTGATCGGATAAAAAATGAGGAGGAAGAGGAAAAAGGAGAAAAACAAAATAATATATTACACGTACCCCGACGCGAAACGATATACGTGTTGTTTTTTTATTTTTATTTATTTATTACAATTTTTTTTTTCATATTTCAACCCGCGCACCGTAGAATTTTAATTTGATTTGATTCGTCAATTTTGATTATTATATCGATGAACAATTTGACGGTGGACGCCGGCGGGCGTCATAAATGAAAAAGAGAAAATGAAAGAAGAAAATTAAAGAACACGAGAAGAGGTGGGATTGGGGGTGGTGATGGTGTTGTTGGAAAGGATTAGAGCCCATCATCGAAATACAATATTATTATTTTTTTTTTCAATCGTCCGTGTCGCAGCGATGAAAATGGGGAAAGAATTTTCGATTGATCATTTTTTTCGTCGTCATTGTTTGTTTGTTGTTTGTTTGTTTGTTTTTATTATTATTATATTTTATTTTATTTTTTTTTGTTTGCGATTGATTGGTATTTTTTTTTTCAGTTGTTGGTTTTGTTTCGTACGTCACAGAACGATCGGACAAAAGATAGAAAAAGGTGGAAGAAATATGTGTATGTGTGTGTGTGTGTGTTTTTTTTCGCGCGCGACAAGTAGCGTGATTTATTAAGTCACGATGAAGAGTTCTCGTATTTTATTATTTTTTTTTTTTTTAATATTATCATTATTATTAATAATTTTTTTTATGTGTTCGCGTCGGTTCGACATAAATACGGACGGACGGACGGACGGACGGAAGGATGGACGGATTGACAGGAGAATGATCACAATCGCCACATGGATAATAGTAGTAGCAGTAGTAGTAGTAGTAATAATAATAGTAATAGTAGCAGTAATAGTAGTAGTAATAGGTCAGAGGTATACGGTTGTTGGTTGTTGTTGATGGTTGGTTGTTTGGTTGGTTGGTGGTTGATGGTTCGTGGTGGTGTTGGTGGTAAAGGTAGTAAGTTAAGCACGTGAGTCACCAGGTATATTCGTTGTGGTTGGTAGAGGATAGTTGCGGTGCGTGGACCAGATTTCGCAGGAATCGATTTTCAAGAATCGGATGCCGTTCTCGGGATGATCGTGCAGGTAGGCAGCGACGGAGGCGGGGAGGAAGCACCGGCAGGTATAGGCAGGTTGGCAGGCATTCAGGCAGGCAGGCAGGCAGGTACGGGGGGAAGACGAAGATATTTTCGAATTGGTATGGAAATTATTCAGGTTGGTAGTGGGAGGTACGTTAAAGCGTTGGCGGATGATATCAAACGGCGGCGTGTGACGGAGATAGAAGAAGAAGAAGACCGATTCGTTTGTTTGTTTTTTTTTTGGTTTTTTTTTTTTTTTGGTTTTTTTCGGTTGGAAGACGTGCGGGTGAATATCCATAGGCGAGGGCAAGCATGAAACAGAAATTTCAAAAGAGAGACCATGAACGATCAGTGAGTAAAACGTGCAATTTACGAATATACGTATGTATGTAGTATAGAAAATACGATATTTTATAGAGCTCCTTCCGATCATCATCACACTGTACACGTATCTAAGAGAAATAAGAGAAATATTTAGATATACACGTATATATTTTTTTTTTCATCGAGAAACGGATCGACCATTCGAATGATCTGTCATGCATAGTAAATTTATTTTACATTTTATTGCTTTATATTAATATCTTTATTTTTCTTTTTTTTTTTTTTTGGAAGGCTTTTATTCAAACATATTTTAACATAGTTTTTTTAAACTTAAAATTTATTCAAATAATGATTGAAATCGTAAGGCCGTTCCGATTCTCGACTTTCTTAAAATTACTAATAAAAAGATCGACACCATAATAAAAGGACACACGCAATGCGCGTACGCTGTAAATAAATGAAAATATATAAGAAATATAATAATTAAAGAAAGAAATAAAAAAAAATAAAATAAAAAAAAACATAGGATTCAAATGTAAATTATCACCAGTGCATTCGTATAGGATATTTTTTTCTTTTCTTTTTTTTTTTGGTTTTTTTTTCTGTTGGTCAAATCGAATCCAAAATGCATAATAATTCGTGCACTTGACTAACGTTTAAGTCGCTCGCTTAGAATAGTGTTCGCATGCGCTTGTTCTATATGTATGTATATATGTAATATGTGTGTATATGTATTTAATTGTATGTATGTACGTACATAGACAAGGCTTCGCGCATTCACTGTGGCTATGTATTTATAGTGCGTGTATCTTTCGTGTCCTTTTGTTCTACGTGTGCATAACTGTGTGTACACGTGTATATGTATATGTATATATATATATATGTTGTTGTTGTTGTTTACATGTAAATATGCAGTTCGTGGAGTTTGCGTCAGCCCATAGATTAAAAGAACGAGGTGCGCTAAGACTAAGGTGCTTCAGATAACGCGAGTGGTGATAACGCGGGGAGAAAACATATATATGTATATGTATATGTATGTATATATGTTGTGCGGTACTTTGTAAAATCCGTTAATTCGTGAAAAGACTAACTAAATTCAGAAATAATTATATTAACTTATTTAAATATGAAAAAAGAAAACAAAACAGAATTACATATCTCAATTGGATAATATATCAATTTATAAAATGTTAGTAATTAAGATAAGAAATTTGAAATGTGATCTGTAGATTAGAACCAGTAGAACAACACGATTAAACAGAGAACATTGGTTTTGTAAAGTACAGGAAGAGATAAGAACAGATAACTACGAGAATTGTTGTAAAAAGATTAGCAGATTTGAAAAATGGATAATAAAATTTTAATTTTATACTTTTATAACTACCTTGCCTTTTATAAATTCATATGTAACTTCGTTGATTCTTACAATTTACTAAGTTTTTAGTGTATAATAAAAATTCGTTTTCTGACTTTCCACGATTTAACTGAATTACACTATTTCACGCTTACATATACATATGTATATATATATCGCGATAATGCATGCATATTTGGCAAATTACAACAAAGCTATTTGTCTGAATGCATGCAAAAGAAATGAACGTATAAACGCATATATCTTCTATGTACGTATGCATGTATATATGTATGTAATAATGTATGTACGAATGCATTTATGTATGTAATAAATAGATAGTAAGTAAATTCTACAACATAGCATGTATATAAGTATATTCAGAAAATAAAGAACAAACAATGCGTTTTACGAAAGCGCTAATAAGCTGCACGGCAGGTTGCGTTGCACTTGTAAATTAAAGTATACACATATATGCAGATTATATGTATGTATGTATGTATGTATGTATTATAAATATATATATATAAAGAGACACGAGAAGCATGTAATACACAACGTTACAAAAAAACGAAGAAAGAAAAAAATAAGAGAAATAAAAGAATAAGAAAAAATAATAAACAAGAGAGAAAACATAAAGAAATAGTAATAGTAAATAGTAATAGTAGTAGAAAGTAGAAGAAAATATTGCAGAGCTGTGCGACAAAATGACGTGCTACTGCGATCGGTACTTACATCGGAAATAGTGCTTCACATCGGCTTTTAAATATCGACATACACAACACGCGTGTATTTATAACTGTAAATTAGTTAGTTCGTTCGTTCGTTCGTATGTTCGGTACGTTCGGTTCATTTGTCATGTCCTGGACATTAGGAACGCAGAGATATATATATATATATAAACCCATTGTCAAATCATCCTGGACATTTCAGAGTGTATCCCTGGCTTAATTTGCTTCCCTGTTTGTCCGAGACTATAAACCTTTGTTTACATATTTGCGTAACGTGATGGTACCAATGAGCCGCGCTTGCCACTCTCTCGTGGTGGGTAAATGCGAGCCTACAGACATGGTGGTGGTGGTGGTGGTGGTGGGCACCCACTTTACCAAAAACCCCCGTTGAATTTTGTGGGATGTAACTTCTCCCTTCTCTTTTTTCCTCTCTCTCTTTTTCTTTCTTTTTTTCTTTCACCTCTTTCGTGCATTCACTTATCATTTTATATTATAACCATGGTACGAGAGAAAAAGCTCAATTTTATTATCATTTAATTAACTTTTGTTGCGTATACTTTTTTCCTTTTATTTGTTTTCACATATGTATATATGTATATGTATATTGGTATTTTGTTTCTTTTCTTGAGTGCATGACTCCCACCTTCAGGACCGATACGTACGCAATATTGTACTTTTCCACTGATGGCAACGATAATAAAGCGTGAATTCGTATAAAGGGTGATACATACAAAACACTGGAGAAGGATGTAGAGAACACTCTTCTCTCTCTCATATATATAGAAAAGAACGAAAACGATAATTCCAAAACGATCTAAAGCTCAAGAACGTGCTTGGCTTATATACATGGAGCTTGTTTTGTAAAATCCGCGTAAAATTGTTCCTTTCTTTTTTTTATTTTCTCACTCTTTTTCTCTTTCTCTTTTCTTCTTTCATTTTCTTTAATAATATACATATATATGTATTCCTTTTAATGTTAGTTTCATTTTTTTCTCATCATCGTTGTTCCCCGTTCCATCGATTTATAGTTTTTTCGTTGCATGTTATTTCTTTTATCGTTCACACTCGTTGAATTAAGAATCTTCGTAATATTTTTGCCATCGAAATATAAATATATGTATATATGTAGAAAAGGCATTATTTTTGTTGTTGTTGTTGTTGTCGTTGTTGTGTGCCAAGCGTTATATAAGAACAATTCATTACGCATACGCGCGAATATATTTTACGCAGGCTTATATAGCGGCGATAAAACAATAAAAGCTGGATAATAATAGGAAGCGTAAAGGGATGATAAATATGGGAAAAAGTTATGTAAGTTAGTATACAAAGTATGTAAGAGAGATTAGGTATAACAAAAAATTAGTCTAAGACGACGTACCACTTATGAGAAAAAAATGATTACATTCGAGATAGAAAAAAAGTCGATCGAACATTTTCATTAAATAACGTAGTTCAAAGATAATAATAATAATAATAATAATAATAATAATAATAATAATAATAATAATAATAATAATAATAATAATAATAATAAAGGAGGAATGTGGGTTATTATGCTTCGATACACGATCGATAGATCTTCTACGATCTCGAATTTTTCTCAAAAGTAAAAAAAAAGCACGTTCGTTTTATTTTTTTTTTCTGATTTATTTTCTTTATTTTCTTTTTTTTATTTCTTCCTAGGAAAAAACACGGATAATTCTTTTTCTTTTTTTTTTCTTCTTTACAATCTAATGTGGCGATTGCATAAAACTTGGAAATTGGATGGTGGATTTAGTTTTGGATTTGTATCCTTCGAGATAGGTGGAAGGGGAAAAAGTCGCTCGAAAATACAGGTATAATATAATATATGTATATATATATATATAATAAATATCTAATAAATGCTAGATATATATGTATATATATATATATATATATATATATATATAAATCTCTCCTCTTAGTGCCTCAGAGAATATATTTCGCAACTAAAGCACAGGAAAAGCGATGGGCTTAGAAAAAAAAGGGAGTTTCAGGGCCAGTTTCGATGGGGGTAAAAGGTAGGATAGATGTGATGTGGTAGTGATGGTGTTAGAATAGGATTTATGTATGTATATATATATAGATATATAAAACGTCATTTTATTATCAAAAGAGAGAGAGAGAGAGAGAAAGAGGCGAAAGAGAGAGCGCGCGTGAGGTCGTACATTTTTTTTTACGGTGTTTGTTATAATAATAAAAGCGTCTAACATCTACAAGGTTTAGAAACGACCGTGTGCTCTGGCTCGTTTTTTTTTTACGTGCAATCGGTAAAGAGAAAAAAAAATAAGAAGAGAAAAAAGTCAATTATTCGAATAAAGAAAATAAAAATTTATCAAAATGACAACCATGAAAAATTGCAGTTACATTTGTAACAACAAAAATTTAAAGATCGTAAGATCTCATTGGTTTAGAGGAAGGTTAACGAAGAACCCTTTTTACTAAATCAATTATCTTCTTATCTTCAATTTAGAATCATTTCGTAGATTCTATTCTCTACCGATTACACGTACAAAAAGGAAACAAAGAATTGCCAAGGAAATAAGGTAGGCGGTTAAGGAGGGGGAGAGGGAAAGTTTAAGGCAGATGGAAAATGTTAGTAAAAAGTAAAGGAATAGAAATAAATTCGATCAAAGTGTTAACTCAATCGCTGACTGCAAAATAAGATCGAATATATTCGATTACATGGAATAACGTTGTGCCCAAAAAAATCCGGGCCCAACTAAATTCCGTGAAAGAATAATAAATAGCGTGAAAAGTAAAGTGAATAACGGTATGATGAAAAAGAAGGTGAAAAGGAGAGTATATATATATAAACAATTAAAGTATAATAATACAAGCGCACGTTTGTGTCGAACGTAAATACGTAATGTGGGATACTAAATTAATGAAAAATAATAAAATATAAAAAAAGAAAATAATAAAAGAATAAACAAATAATAATAATATAAATAATTGTAAATATATAAATTTAAAAAAAAAATAATAATTAAATATAATTAACAAAAGGGAAGCAGGAAGCAAGGTTGAGCAATAATGGGCGCAATATTGAGTAATACATAATACATATATATACATACATATATATATATATATATATGTATGTAACATATACATAAATATTACATGTGAGGGATTAGCAAATTTGTTTTCAGGGAAGATCCATTTTGTTTGATAGAAAGAGATGAAATAAGAAGAAGCATTAATAAAACAAATATTCATGCATTTCTCAAGCATTATTATTACAAATACTGGCTGACTCCTTGACAAACCCCGTGAGCGTGCATGCGCAAAAACGCATTCGAGATCTTTTTAGACTCGGATCGTTCGAGTCGGCGCAAGGCTAACTACACACAATGTTTTTTTTTCTTTTCGTAATTGTTGCTTTTTTTCCTATTCTTGTTTCTTTTTTATTGTTTATCTCGGTATATATATATATATGTATAGCTCGTATTTTCAGTATTTTTCATTATTATTTTTTTCTTTTCATGAAAGAACTGAACGAAATACATACGTCAATTCTCTCAATGTGGTGGTTCTACTCTTTTGCCGTATATAGACACTATATATTATAATTATTATTAATATTATATTATTTATTATTATTAATTATTATTAATTATTATTTATTATTATTTATTATGATTTTTACTTTTATTATCATTATCTGTAGAGAGAGAGAAATGTACGTATATGTATACGTATTATATATCTTTACTTAAGTGCATAGTACAGTCGACTTATACCATGTGGGTATAATGAATTTGCTGATATTTGCATTTGCATTCCCAAGGTCGTACGTAAATGTATCCGATATATAAATATTATACATATGCGTGATAGTGTGTGTATGCATGTAAAGATGTGTATATGTATAAATATATATATATATACACACACGCATACTTCTTTGTGTATACATATATAACAATGTACATGAAGAATTAGGGATAGTACATAATAATAAATACTACTTTCTGTATGTGTGTAATACGTAGTCATATTATCATATCGTAAAATGTTATTTCTTTTTACCATGTATGTATTATATGTGGTAAGTATGTTGTGTAAATAATATAATTATATATATATATATGTATATACTTTTCACATAGTCCACAAAATATAAATGTTTACTCGTTACCCCTTTTTTCATTTTGTGAAATATGTCATTTAGTTTTATATTGATTTATTTTCCTTTTTTTCCCTTTTGTTTTCTCATTTCGTTTCACGATAATTTAAAATGCAACACGTTAATAATAATGCATACTTCTTACGTTAATTTAATTTCTATAGTATATAAATATAATCATAAATTTAGATGTATATACGTATATACATATATATTTATATTATTATATTACTATTATATAATAATTAATTAATTTAGCAATATGTGTGTGTGTGTGTATGTGTGTGTGTGTTTGTGTATGTGTATTTGTTCAACGAATTTGTTTATCGTTCTTGTTTATGCATGTATATTAGTCCGATGTACATATATTATAATAGTGTGTGTTATGAGTGCAGGAGGAAGGCACTTCCGCTGTTTTTCTTAATCCGATATCTCGCGACGATAATTCGGAGACAAATGTCAAATTATTATTATAGTCATTTCGAACGAATTTCTTATACTTAAATGTGCACGCGTTAGAAATATGAAAAAGTAACAAATAGCGGTGAAGAGAATGTTGTTGAAGGAACGCGCGTATATCTTTTTTACAGGAAAGAAAATCGAAGTTTTCTTGATAACAAAAAAAAAGTGTAAAAAAAAATCAACGAAAGAACAAAAATAACCAACCACCCTTCTCGAAACAGTGTACTCATTACGTTACTTTTTGTTGTTGTTGTTGTTTGCATTAAAACACCGATTTTCAACAGGAACCCTAGTTTTACGATTTGTAATCGTATATCGTTAATACTTTTTCCTCGATCGATTATTTAAATAATGATCGCGTCGTTTTTTATGTAGAACGTCCGGTGTCATCGTATTTCAATAAACAATTATCGCCATTAAACTGTTGCAAAACTTTTAAAGGAGGTAGCAACAACCTCATATCGTATTTTATTTTTATTTGTAATATAGATCTGTGCGTGCATTCAGTGTGCGTGTGAAAAAAATGTCACTATGGATGAAGTCCACATGTGTGTTAGGTGGTTTTGTGTACTTAAATTTAGATGTGTATATATGTGTGTATATATATATATATATATATATGTATATGTAAATATTATCACAAAAGTATCGCCCACAAATGCGCACGCGCGCAACTTATCAGTCGCGAGATCAGAATCTACATTTTCCTCGAAGACTTTCTCTGTTTTATCATCTCATATAATTTTTTTTTTTTTATTTTTATTTTTTATTTTATTTTATTTTATTTTATTTTATTCATTTATTCATTCGAGAGGAGTCATCATCTTGAATAGTCATAAAAAATAATGTGGATTCATCCTCGCGTTTTCATTCAATTTTCTGGAAGACCACAAAAACACTAGCCCATTAATTATACTTGCATTCTTACATTATTTCTTTCTTTTTCTATTTCTTAGTTATTCATCGTATTCTTTTATATATTATTATTTCATTCATTAGTTTTGTCATTATATCACTGCTGTTAGGTATATTATTTCTTTATCGCGTTGTTTTAACGATTTTCATAAATTCAACGCGACGACTGTTTCCTCCAATTGCCGTTTGTGCGTGTCAAAAGAGTGAAAACGTATATATTATATATTATATATTATATTATTATTATATTATATTATACATATGTGTATCCATTGTATGTTTATGTGTATGTGTGATTTTTTTTTCTTTCACCGCGACAGAGAAAAATGTTGGATTCTGATCTCGAACGACGGAATCGAGGTAATGTCGTAGATAATAAAAGAAGAACGTGTATCGCGATCGAACCAATCCAATTAATATATATAGTTATTTTTATAATTATTATTATAAACTCTACGCGAATTTTTAATTCTAACGCGACATACACATACATAACGTCGATACGAAATAATACTTTGTCACAATTTATTTATTCTTTTTTTTTTTCTTTCTATCGAGTAATAAAATTTTTTTGGTTAAAAAAAATTAACAAAAAATAATTTGAAAAAGTAATAACAATAATAAAAATTATACAATAACAATAATAAGAATAATAATAATAATAATAACGAAAATTGGATTTGTGACGAATCGAACGATATCGCGTTCTCGTTTTCCCTTTTTTCTTTTTTTTCTTTTTCTTTTTTTTCACGAGTGTAGAACAATTTCTTTTTATTTTCTTTTTTATTAATAAGAGAAGGACAAAAAGAAATGTTCTCAACAACGAGAAAACATTATCCTCTCATAATCGTTTTTCGACATATTAGCTGAACTTTTTTTCGTTCTACTGGCCGTGTCTAATTCACCTAATCGTTCGTCGTCACACGTTATATGCCAGATTACGTTATCCTTTTCTAATCATGTATATTAATAGCGTAAATAATAAACCTCATTACAATATATGTTATCATCTAATATGATATTATATTTGTATGCATGTATGACGAAAACTTTCAAATCACTGGCAGATAAGTGTACGCGAATACACAAAGAAGAAGACATAACCACTAGCATCGAATCAAATTTTTATTAAATTTCACATTACTTCACTTATTTTTTATTATTATATTAATTTCGTTTAAATATATTTATATATCTCTTAAAAATTTCATCTCATATCCACATATGTGGGCTTTATTTATTTATTTCTCTCTCTCTCTCTCTCTCTCTCCCTTCCTTCTTATATTTTTTTTTTTTTTTACTTTTTAATTCATATTATCTTTCTTAATTTTTTTTTTCTTTTCGTTTTCGTCCCTACCACTGTACTGACATATTTTTCATTTTTTTATTTTTTTATTTATTTTTTTTCATTTCTCATTTATTATCATCAAACATATGAACTCATAAAAATACAAGATATCGACTATTTTCTCTGCGTAAAACTATCTTAACGTTATATTTACGTCCTATATTTAGTATCCGTGTATTTTATGTAAGCTTATATATGTACGTGTTTAACTGTGTACCTGTATGTATGTATGTGTTATATTTTTTAAGGTGTCCTTAGTAGTGTGCGTAAAACGTGCGTTGCTTATGCGGCTACGCTCGTGAGGTCGTGTAACACGATGCGCATGTGAACTCTCCCGTTTTAACTTATATGCATATATTTATATGTATATATAACATAATATATACACATGTATTAATATATTATAGATATAGTTTCGTAACAGGAGATTCGATAGATGAAAATGATCTATCATGTTTCTATCTTTTAAGATAGTAATATTATTATTATTATTTGTAAATTAGACCGATCGTATGATTATCGTTAATCATTGTTTATGTAGTTGTATATGTATATATACATATATCATATTAAATATATATATATATATATATTTCATATAGTAGTTTAGCCCATTTCATTTTGTTTTTCGTTAGATAAATGCAGCAGCCGCCAATGCTCGTTAATGTCTGATTATTTTTGTTGTTTTTCTTATCATTCAAATTGTTTTGTTTTTCATATTTCCATTTTTTTTCTCCGTAATATTCTTTTGATCGTCATTATATTTAAACGAAGAATAGTTTATCCGAAATTCCGTGTATGTATAATATTATTGTTGTTTTTGTTGTTGGTTGTTTTGTTGTTGTTATTATTGTTTTTGTTTTATGTGCAATCAACTCCCCCGAATTGAATTAAAGAATTGAGAAAAAAGAGATACGCGTCAAAATTCATGACGTTTCCTATTTTATTTATCCCTTTCTCTTATTCTTATTCACTCGAATCACTTTTGTGTAATTACTTAAATATTATTGTTAAAAATATGTTAGTTTATCCACTAAATCTATTATACATAAATGTTCTAATTCGTACAAGTTAGGATAATTACGGACCTTCAAAGAAAACATATGTATATCTATTTTCATTATTTTCATTTCATTTTTTTCTTTAAATGTTTTCGTTGAAACGTAATTGTGTTTCTAGGAAACATACGATACATATATATATATATATAAATATATATATCGTTTACAATATTATTACAATAATAATAATAATAATAATAATAATAACCTACGCCTTTTCAAACAAACAATTTTTATAAGGGTTACGCGTTTTTTTATTTAAATTATTAATAAACATTCTAAATGAATTAATACGCTATGTGTAATATTAATGCACGTGTAATATTAAAACAGCCCTGAAGTGTATTTTTTTTTTCGGGCGAAATAATACAATGTTTTTTATCGACGAATTTGTTAATTGATAAATTGTAATATTTAATTATAAATTAAATGTAGGTACACATCGTGCATTTAAACGCATTACAAACATTATCAATACCTATTTATTTATATTTGTTGTTGTTGTTTTTTTATTCTTTTATCTAAAACTATCCAACGAATTATAAAACGAAGAGTTACATCTTAAATTATTAAGAAACAAAATTAAAGGAAGAAGATTATAATATAATATTTAAGAACAAATTAAAACTAGATTATAATGAAGTAAATGAAAGATAATTATGTAAAAGACGAGTCGGGAATAGGCGTAATCATTTTTCGTTGTCGCTCGTCCTTACACATATACATATTATTATGTATAATTACACCATCGATTATATTACAATTTTTTTTCTTTCCTTCTTTCTTTCGATCATTCTTTTCTAAAAAACGACTAATCCAAAAAGGCAAGTTTTGCACATTATACGAGGCGACACGTTTTTCTTATTGTTGTTCTTGTTGTTGTTAATGTTGTTATAATTATTAATAGGCCAAACTGTACATACGTGCTTATTTCCATTTACTTTTCTTTACCCCTTGTACTTATGTTTTTTTTTTCACATCACACACTGATAAAAATCGTGAAGATAAAATTTTCATAAAATTTCGACAGATATAAAAAAAAAAAAAAAATAATAATAAAATAATAATAAAAAATTCCAAAATAAAAATATTGCAACAATCGAACACGTTTTAACGAAATTTTTCTTCCTTTTCTATACTTTTCGGTTCTTTTTATACCTTTCTTTCTTTTTTTATTTTCTTTTTTTTTTCTTTATTTTTTTTCACTTACTCTTCCCTAAAATATATATAAGACGTGTCCTCGAAAACTCCCTGACTCTATTAATCATTATTAATCTATAAAAACAGAACGAGGAATCGTAAAACGATGACGTAACATAGATAATGTCTCTGTAATAAAATAATTAATAAACGCGAAATATTTTAATAATGAAGTATTTTTTTTTTAATACCTCACTCACTAACATTAATATTATTAATTAATATTATTATAATGATAACTTACAATAAGTTCATTAAAATATGTTTTATAATGTTTATATACGAGAAAATACAATACATTAAAATTAGATAAATAAAGATAAGAAAAAGTAATAATTATATTATTACAATAATAATAATAAAGAAAAAACACGAAGGAACAAAATAGAACAAACAAACAAGATTATTCGTCAAAAATAAAAATAAAAAATAAAATGCTCAATAATAATAATAATAATATTATAGACAATATTTAAATCACGATTATTGGGCGTAAACACTTCGATCCATTCAAGGAATCTGTCTCTCGCACAAGCATATTTTTTAATTACTTATTTTTTTGTCCCTTTTTCTTTTAAATATTTTTTTTTGTCTCTTTTCATAATTTTTTTTTATTTCTTTTCGTAATTTTTTTTTTCTTTTTTTTTTTGGACGAATCCAAAGGATCGCGGGGCAAGTCGTCCGGCAGATATTGGATTTAGGTAGAAACACGATATCGGAACGATACAAATTTAAGCCGTAAACGTGCATGCGCACGTACAGCCATAATTAATTACCGATTACGCGGATCATCAACTAATTAAATTCATCAATCCGACAACGTAACACACACGCACACACAAAATTAAACGTAGGAGTATCGTCTTGCGATTCTCATCATTATTATTTTTTTTTTCTTTTCTTTTTCTCTATCTCATTTCTATTCGTCTTACGTTTTAAAAAAAACGCTCAAACGAGGAATCGGGTCAATAAGGCACTGTTCACCGACAATGTCTGACTAGAAAATGAATCTATTTTCGGAACTTTTTTTTTTTCATTGTATAGCGTGTCTCGTTTCGTCACGTCTCATCTCGTCTCGTCTCATCTCTCCCGAAGTTTCGCGTTTGCTCGACCGAAATTTTCACTCTTTCTTTCTCTCTTTCTTCTCCTTTCTTTTTATCTAGTTTCCTTATCATAGTTTTCACGAAAAAAATGACATAAAATATTATAGATTTTTGACGATAGAAAGATCGATGGATGATCCAGTTTAGTGGAGTGCTTGTTGTTCATCTTTTTTATTGAAATTAATCGAAAAATTGCACTTACGTATGCTCAACAGTGAATTACTACTACGAGAGAATTGATTTTGTTGGGTTTTTTTAAGAAATCAATGAGATACCAACAAGACAAATTAAGAGGAAAAGAAAGAGAGAGAAAAAGAGAGAAGAAGTTGGCCCAGAAAAAGTACGACAGACCTCTTGCTACGGAGACAAGCCAAGGAGATTTAAAAAAGCGACGCTCTTTACGAAGTCTTCATCTTCTTATAGGGTTGCATGATCACACCGGAGCTGACCGGTATGGCAACCTGCGGTTGCGCCGCTATCGTCGCGGGATTGGGGATTTGCGGTAACTGAGGTACGGTCGGTACACCTGCCGCGGCTGCTACACCAGCAGGTACACCAGCCATACCTGGTAAAACGGCGTACGGATTCTGGACGTAGGGAGATGCCTGAACAGCGGCTGCGGTCGCTCCAGGGACACCAGGTATCGATGCTTGGACGTAAGGGTTCGGTAGGATCTGTTGTCTGATCAGGGAGTACGGATTAATAGGTGTGGCGGTTGGTTGAGGTCTCGAGTATGCTAGTATGCCAGCTGAAAGAGGCGACGTTAACGCACCGGGGATACCGGCCAGTCCAGGAATCACTGATCTCTGTGTTCCGGTACTTCCGGGCAAACCGCTAGCCTGTAAAGCCGATCCAGGTCCAGCCGCAGCAGCAGCGGCTGCGGCACTCGCTGGATTCACCAAGGTTTGCTTGTTCAATGCTACGCCGGTGTAATTAAGTGCCGTCAGTTGACTAATACCATAAGATTGCGACGCCTGAGACAATTTGATTGCTTTCGCGTAATTCTTCTGGGCCACCTCCTTAGCCAGAGCAGCAGCGTCTAGATGCGCTGGTAATCCGGACATACCTAGCGTATTCAGCATATTCAAATTCGCCATACTGGCAACCGAGTAATTGCTCATGGAAGATAAGTTAGTCATAGATGAAGCGTTTGCCATGCTGACCATATTGGCCATCGAGGCCATGTTGACGACACCTGGCATTGATGTTAATCCAGCCATTGATGTCAACGGACTCATGGATGGCGGGACGCCTGACAAAGCCAATTGATTCATTTGCTGCTGATGATGTTGTTGAAGTTGTTGTTGAGCGTGCTGTTGAGCATGTTGTTGCTGTTGGTGCTGTTGATGTGCCTGCTGTTGGGCAGCTTGTTGAGCTTGAGCAACAGCTTGTTGTTGCGCTTGCTGTTGAGCATGTTGCTGTTGTTGTTGCTGTTGCTGTTGTTGCTGTTGTTGTTGTTGGTGTTGATGCGCTTGTTGATGCGCTTGTTGTTGAGCTTGTTGTTGAGCTTGTTGAGCTTGTTGTTGAGCTTGTTGTTGAGCTTGTTGCTGAGCTTGTTGCTGAGCTTGCTGCTGAGCTTGTTGCTGAGCTTGCTGCTGAGCTTGTTGCTGAGCTTGCTGCTGAATCGCCGGACTCGAGTGATTCAATTCGGGGGAGTTACGCGCATTTTCGCCGTCATGATTCTGGGCATTAACGAGTGTCTGTTTGTTACCGGCATTACTAACGCTACTGTTATTGTCGCCGGTTGTCGGCGGCGGCGGCGGCGGGTTGTTGCACGGATCCATGAGGACGCTATTGTTGGCGTCGGCGCAGTTACCGACAGAGACGCCGCCGGTTCCCTGGGAGGAAGAGGAGGACTGCACCACCGCGTGGTGGTGGTGGTGGTGGTGGTTGCTTTGCACGTTCGGGGGTTGCATGACCGAATGGTTAGAGGTTTGGGTAGGTAGGGGTGGTGTTCCAGTGTACTCACATGACACAGGCACGAAGGGCTGCTGCAACTGCATTAAGGTCGTCGCACCGGTCGGCTGATAGACCGGCATACCGGACTTGTCGGCCGCCGGTCGTTTATACGGAACCATTCCTGGGAAGGCCTGAAAAACAAATTCAAAAACAAAATAACGATTAGTATTATTTGATACTCAAACGAACCCGACGTCCTCTCGAGGGTTGGAAGCTTCCGTCGAGAGATCGTCCGCGTCTTCATCGAACCCAACACAGGCTCCGCGTTTAGATCTTTTTTAAAGGTCCTTGCGCTTCTTTCTCTTCTGCGGGGGAAGAACTTGTCCCAACTTTTTCTCCTTCCATTTATTTTTTTTTCCCATTCAAGAGTAGTAGGATTACTTTTTGAATCTTCAACGTTTTTTTTTATCTTCTCGCGTCTTGCCTTCGTACATCGAATAGACTTTTTTTTTAACATTATCAACGATAAAACACGCGAGGGAGAAATATACATTGGCCAATCGATACAACTAGACGAAATTATATTTATATGAAATTTTTTCACGAATAAAATTAATCGATAATCCAAATTTGTTTATACATTATAATTACTATTATTAATAGAAAATAAAAAATAAAAAAGACAACGTCATAAACGCGCGTTATGATTGCATTGCTTAGTTCTTCACTTACAAAGTTCTCGTAGTAGAACGACCCAACAGACTTCATGTCCATCTGCAACAAAGACAGGATCGGTTTCAACTAATTTCAAGGGCACAGGGCGGCGCATCTTCGGCGTTATTGAATTTTTCTTTCTTTTTTTTTTGTTTTTCTTTTTCTCGAAGGAAACAGGGACATCGAAAAGTTGGAGATGATCTCGAAATACATATATCGACAAAAATAGGTTTATATTATTAATTTTTTTTTTTCAGGGAAATAGATTCTCAGGAAACTCGGTTTTAGGGTTAGACGGGGTTGGTTAATGGTTGTTGGTAGTTATTTTTTTTTTCTTTCTTTTTTTTTCTTTTTTTTTAAATCGGGCTGCTGTCGTGTGTGTAAAAGTTGTGCCGATGACGCAGCTTGCGGCGACGTTCCCAAACGACGAGACGTTCTCGTTGCCCTGGATAATGCTGCAAAATGCTTTTCCCATTTTTCTTTCGACTACTCGGAGCATGTCAGAAAGACCAGCCAACGGCATGTGAGATCGAGGACTGTCATATAAGGGTCTCTACTAGCTCTTTCCAAAAACGAATACGGTGGTCGTACGTATAAAATATTAACTCGAATAATAACAGATCCTTGCAATTTTTCATGTATATTTATTTAGAAAAGAAAAGAAAAAAACTTCACCGACATAGACAACTAAATATTTATATATATATACATATTATTATATATTGTACATTAAATTTATGTATGAAGTTTCATACGAGTATTATCTATAATTTAAATAAAAATAAATATTTAATAATATTTTAATACATAAATATTTCTAAATATTTATGTTATTATTATACTTAGCTTTGATAATACGACCATCGTAATCGTTATCTTTTTGGAATAATGATGATATCGGCTCAACTGTCAGGCTTTTAATCGATAAAAATAAAAGCGTATCTAACGACACGACGATACGAGAAACGAAAAAGTCAACCATGTTTGTCTACCATCTCTCGAGCTAATATATCGATATGATAAACTACATTTTTCTTTTCTTTCC
>NW_028301046.1:3655000-3702500 GCF_049000335.1 Polistes dominula | reverse complement strand
CATGCATGCATATATATACATACATACATAATATATATATATATATATATATATATATATATATATATAATATGTATATATATATTTGTGTGAATTTGTTGGTTTTATGTTTTAGTTTTAGATTTCGTATGATCGAATTTCATCCCAATGACCGTCGTTCACGTTGTTGGTCGTAATCGTAGTTATAAGTTGGTTGTCCGAAGTTGATAAATATATATATATATATATATAGTATATGTATATGTATATGTTTTTTGTTTGGTTGGCACACACACACACACACATAGAGAGAGAGATGATGGGCGATCGATGAGATGGTTGCATTCAGTCGTTATAGTTGTTGTTGTTGGCATCCATTGTTCGTCGTTGGTTGGTTGGTTGGTTGATGTTGATGTTGATGTTGTTGTTGTTGTTGTTGTTGACGTATTTTTTTCGATTTTCAGGTTTTACGTTCGGTTGGTAATATTTCGCAGGCGTTAATTGGCAGGTAGCGAAGCGCACGAAGGTTTTTCAGCAAGCATGAAGAAGCATCGTCAGGCGAGAGGGCAAGATAAAAATCAAAAAAAGAAAAACAGACCAGTTGAGGCTAAAGGCAAGTAACGACAGTCGCGATATGATAAAAAAATGTGTTTATAAAATTTTTATATATATGCATATATACAATATATATATATATATATATATATATATATATATATATATATATATATATGCATAGAGATAAAAAAATTAGAAATATAATAAAAATATCTATAGATAAATATGTATAATATATAAACGTATATATATATATATATACGTAAATAATAATTCTTACAAATAATTTTGTCAAAATTCAAAGTTGTATATATTATCGTGTAATCAATTATAGTCTATGATATTATTATTATTATTATCATTATTATTATTATTATACACCATCCGAGGATCACCGTATTGTTCGCGGCTAGAGAAATTTACGACTTACAATATTTTCTCTTGCGAATGCGAGAGCGCGTAAGTAGATACTAGCTTTTCTAATATAATATAATACATACGAGATAAATAAGATGGTCAAACGATATCAGAGGTAAACTATGTGCTTCTCGCGTTATAATATCATCTTCTCATTTGGTTTGGTGTCCCCGCGAAACACATTGAGAATCGTTTATCTTACGCGCGATCGCATCTCGCGAATATTATATTTATATAATATAATATACATATAATATATAAATATGCATATTAATTTTAATACCAATTAAATGAATAGAAGGAGGTGCTTCGATATATATGTATTATACGATTCGTTAGAAAAAACAAAAAAGAAATCAATAATAATTAATCATTGTATTATTATTTTAATTTTTCTCAACCGGAACAAATTGAGATTAACATTATCTGATATTCGATATTATCGATATTCTAATTTTAAACGATATATCATTAATGACGTTATTATAAAATTTGTCTTTTGTTTTTTAATATTAAAATAGCGTGTGTGTGTGACGATGAAAGAAAATTAAGAAGAAGAAGAAAATATTAGAAACGGATGTGCGTGTTTATGTTTATATATATATATATATATGTGTGTGTGTGTGTGTGTGTATGTATGTGAATTAGCGTGCACGCGGCGTGTTTATGTAAGTATTTAAATGTAAATATATGAAATATATATATATAAATATAGCCGGACGTAGGAAAATAGTTTAAGATAAAATGAAAATACAATTAAAATAAGAGAAAAACAAGATAATGAAATAAAATTCAATTATAGAGAGAGAGAATACAAAAAAATAAAAAAGACAGGATCCATTATCGTCCATCGACATCGGTATTCCGTTTTATCGGCTGGCTTTTCTGACTCCTGTAACACCTGTAATAATTGTCTCGCTCTCCGGCGAAAATGATTATTAGTTTGATTATTAATAATAATAATAATAATTACAAGAAAAATAATATGCATATATATATATATATATATATATATATATATATATATATATATATACATATGTATATATGTATAGAAATAAATTTGGTTGGTTAGATGCTAGTTTTATTTTCGACGACGACACCCCGGCTCTGTCTCGTTCTCGTTTCCTGTTTTTGTTCTCTTTTTCTTACTTTTCTCTCTTTCTCTCTCTCTCTCATACACACATACACACTTTCTTTCTTTCTCTTACTCATTTACTAGCTCGTTCTCTCTATTGCTTTTTCTCTTCGTATTTATCTTTCTTTTCAATTCCAACTCCTTTTTAAACTCGGATTTAGTTTCTAGTAACTTTTAAAAGGCATTTTTATAAAACACTAAAAATTACGAAAATTAAATTTAAGAAGATGAAAACTAAAAAGAAAAATATTTGTTATACGTTTTACTATATATATATATATATATATATATATATAACAAGTAAATATATACAAGTAAATATATACGAAGAACAAAGAGAGTAGCGAATTATAGTGGACGGAGACGTCTCGTTAGTTCCGCACTTTTATAGAATAGGTACCTGAAAAACTATAATGAGAAGTAGAAGAAGAAGAAAAAGAAAAAATAATAAAAAAATGAAATACATATACAGCAGAAACATACATATATAATCATACGCTCGTTTTACACCATCTCTCGTGAATATCCAAGTGTACGGCATTTATTTTCCATATGTCCGTAGATTATCCTCGTTCGAATTCTCCTTTAGATATGTATGTGGTGTGGATATGTGTGTGTGTGTGTGTGTATCGTATGTGTGTAATAATTTTTCTCTCCCATATGTCAACGTTAGACAAATTCTTTTTTCCCTTTTTTCTTTTTTTACGTATTGATGTATGTACGGGTGTTTGTATATTTGTGTGGCGTGTGCAGTGCTATTATTATGTGTGCGTAATAAAATTGAGTGCCGATAAATAATTCGTATACTATACAGAAGATATTTTTTTTTACAAATATGTATAGAAATTTGTACGTATATGTGCCTATATACATATATGAAAATATAATATGTATATATTAATAATATTATGCTCTCTCTATAAATATTTATATTATAATAATAATATAATGTTTGTGCGATAAAATGTAACATAAGTAACTGAACTGCCTTTTAGACGTAGAGAGAGAGGATCACGTGTCGTACACTTGACAAACATTCATGTATCATGGCATAGCAATTCCGAAGAGTGCATTTCGTTTTCACTTAATACGATTATTACGTATACGAAGATTTGAAATAACAATTAATATTAATCTATAAAAATGATAACAATCAATGAGATTTTTATATGATGAATACACGTTGAGATAATCCATGTAGAAATTCCAAAGATCCAAAGAGATTATTACTAAAGATAATCAAAATATTTCTATCTCCTTTTATAACATCGACAATAATTTATGCGCGAAGTTAATCAGTAACGACTAAAAATAAATACTTTGTTTTTGTTTTTTCGTCTTTTTAAAAAAAAGTTAAACGCGTAACGAGGCAGCCGCCTATAATTATCGATAATTATATTATTCATCGAGCACGAGTTCGATCATAGCAAATGAATAATTATTATGCGAATGGACAGGTATCAATTGATCTGATAATGCGTAACGAATTTTTTTTAGAAATTCTAGAAAAATTCGTATTATCTTTATTTTTTACTAATGTAATTTAAATAACAATTTTTTTCAAACTATCTCGATCAGAACGTAACATCTAATTGCAAGTAAAAAAAAAAAAAAAAAAGGAAAGAAATTACAAACCTTTGAAATTATTTATAACACAAAAGTCTAATGGAAAACTAAAAAAACGTAAGAAAAATTCGATTCGTTTTCTCTTTGGTTTAGAAAAACAAAAAATTCTTTCTCCTGTTCCTTCTTCTCCTCTTTCTCTTCCATCTCCCCACACTTTCTCTACCTCTACCTTTTTTTTTGGTTTATTTTTTTTTTAACTCTTTCCTTCGAGTCCTTTTTTCTGTCTCGTTTAGAACACACGCCGAGGCAAATTCGAGTGGCGTTTATTCTCTCTCTATTTCTCTCTCTCTCTTTCTCTCTCTCTCTCTCTCTCTCACTCCGAATTTCCACCACGCTCGCCGCGATGCACCCTTGGGAAATTGAAAACCACTTTTAGAGAATGAGACTTCCCTGCCAACAAGCTGGTCTGCCGCAATCATCCATGTGAGACTTTTCTTCCCATTGTGTGTCCGGGGTGTGGCTGCAGCAGGTCGTCTTCCGCGTGACGTCGCTGAAAATATCTTTTTTCCATCTCTCTCGCACACATACACATACACACACACAACACACACACACAACACACACACACACAGCACTCAAACATATATTCATTCGCATTAACTCCCTGGCACCATACTCTCATTTACTCGTTCTTTCGTTCTTACTACGTTCGCATATCCTTTTACTTTCTCTTACTAGCTGACACTCATACCTTTTTTATTTTTTTTTTACTCTCATACTCTCTCACACTCTTTTTTTTTTGTTTCCCCGGACAACAGGACACTTTTGTCCCTCGAAGACGAGTCACGAATCGAAGTGGAATGTTGTGTAACGCCAAATCGAGAAGCGTTTTCTGCTGCCGTAGTAAGAAAATAAATTTATCGGCCAACGAGTAGTGTGGTGTTGCTGCCACCTTCTCCACCCTCATCCTTATCCTCATCCTTCTCCTCTTTCTCGTCACTCTTTTTTGTACTTTATTGTGAGCTTATTTCTTTTTTTTTTTTTTTATTATGCCGTCTTCTTTATTTTTTCTCGGGGGTTTGGGGGGCATTTTTTATTTGTATTTTGTTATATACTATATATATATACTATTCTTTTTTTTCTAATTTTATAGGCTCTTTGTCTATCCCTTTTTTTTATTTTTATATATATATATATATATAATATATATTTACCGATTTTATTTCTTTCGATCGAAATGAGATTGGACGCGAACGATATAACAACACTCGTATCTTTGATTTAAAGCTAGCTTCTTTCTCTTATGATCGATAGTCGATCTAATAAAAAGATCATTTTCGATACTGTCAATGAAATTGCAAGGTATAACAAGTAAAACAAAACGCGTCAATTCGAAAATTATTACGAATTATTTGATAAGATTGAAGAGTGAAGATTGTTTCGTCTTTGACCCACATTAATATCAGTATGCTGATAATACATAAATCACATTGAACTTTCTTTTCTTTCTTTTTCATATATATATATATACGTATATATATATGTATAGAATAAATATTATATATACATATATATATATATATATATATATATATATATATATATATACACCGTGATTTTTGTTGTATATGTAATATTACTTATTTATTTTATTTGTTACTTTTTGTTTTGACTTTTTATTTTTATTATTTTTTGTTTTCTTATTCTTTACTTTTTTATATTTCTGATAAATTTAGTCTTTTGTTTTCCTTTTCACGAGAACTCTCTGAGAGTGTAGTAGGCGTTTTTGTGTGGGGCAGCAAAACAGCAGCGAGGGGTTGATAGCCGGGGATTTCGTGCAGCACAGCTTGTCAGCAGGGTGGTGTACGCGTCATTCATAAGAGACACTTCTTTTTACTACGTCTTATATACAAGTACGAGAATACGTTTCTATTTCCGATCGATTTAAATCGACAATAGAAATATCCATTCGAAATATTTCATCGAATAAAATTAATACAAATTTTTTTTAAATATATATATGAAAATATAAAAAAATATGAAAAATTGTCTATAATTCGATAGGAAATATAACGGTCACGTTGGCGGCGAAGTATTTGTATTTATTATGACCTAGGTACCGATCAGGTGATTGGTGTATTGCAACTAGATCTTTGCACCTGGATAGCTGCGATAGGCTGCTAGAAAGAGAGAAATAGAACAGTGGTGTTTTGGTGATGTTAACAAGAATTTTGCCTCGTGTACTACTGACTACACACTACCAGAACGGCTTAACATCATACAGGATAATGTAAAATGGACGAACACAAAAGCGACAAACATATGAGGGGTGAGGGAGTCAGGGACTAAGAAGGAATGTTCAGATTGAAAGAGAAAAAAAGAAGAGATCATGAAATAAAGGGTAACAGAAGGTTAATGAAGTTCATTGGAAATTGGTAATGGGTTGTTGGATAAAAAGATCAAAATTAAATAATAGCAACGTGATGGATTTAAGTAAAGTTCATAGAATAAGTAAAATTCTTGTACGAGATATTCTGATACGTGAACACTAATATAAAATGTACGTATGTGATGGTCGTAGCGGGTCTGTGAGCCAAGAACTCGTTGCGTTTTATTCGTGTCTCGAGGGAAAGTCAAACTTTTTAGTTAGTTACTCGTTTTAAATTCAACAAGTCCGATAGATGTAAAGAAAGAAAGATAGATAGATAGAGAGAGAGAGAGAGAGAGAGAAAGTTAAAAAGGACGCATTTGAACAGACCCGGTAAGGCTATCACGAAAGTTCGACCACTGCGCAACTATTGGCCAATTTTACCTCTGCTTTGATAATAATCTGTTTTCACGTGCGATAGTGCTATACATAATACGTTCTGCTGTATATACTTATATATATATACATATATATATGTATATATGGAGATCGAGATACGTGTGTAATAGCATAAGAGATAGATATAGATAGGTAGATAGATAGATAGATAGATAGAGACAGACAGACAGAAAGAGAAAGAGAGAGAGAGAATACGAAGGGTCTACTGCGGTATCAAGGGAGAAGCCCGATTGCTCGACGAAGATTGGCGAAAAGCAGCGCAGCAACGAAAGCTCCTTCGACGCAAACCCAGGAAACTTAGACAGAGAGAGGGTGAGTAGTATAGGTCGAAAGAACTAAGTAAGTAAGAAAAGGTATAGAAGAAGAAGAAGAAGAAGAAGAAGAAAAAAAAAGGAACAAAGATCTGAGAGAAAGAAAGAAGAGCGTTAGAGACAAAGATAGTGAAAGATAAATAGAAAATAAAATGGATAGAGAAGAAAAGAAAAAAATAGAAATAGAAATAGATTAAGTTGAAAATAGAAAGAAGATAGAAAGTTGAAAGTGAAAGAAAAATATACAAGGAAGAAAAACAATAGTGAA
The DNA here is from genome assembly GCF_049000335.1 of Polistes dominula. Taxonomy (NCBI): domain Eukaryota; kingdom Metazoa; phylum Arthropoda; class Insecta; order Hymenoptera; family Vespidae; genus Polistes; species Polistes dominula. The sequence goes on along the minus strand of NW_028301046.1, from coordinate 3,695,436 downwards.
TGAAAATACGAGAAAGGTAAAAGATATTATACTTCGTTGGGACAGGTGAAATTGGACAACAAATGGAAAATGACAAATTATCGGATCTATGCGTATCCGGTATGGTTCGAATTGAACGATTGGATGGGGGATAAGGGTTGGTTAGAGATAGGTGGGTTGGTGGTGGATATGCGTGTACTTCGAGTCATTGTTCCGCGTACAAGAGACACACCCTTCCTGATGATGGGGCGTTCATAATAGTCTCAGATTGTGGACCATTAACAATCTCTGTCAATTTTTATCCAAAGATATTTTGGCTAGAAATGATTGAAATAATTTTTCTATTTCTCGCTAAAAATTATACCAAAATTGTCGCAGAAAAAAGCGAGAATTAACGTCATACATACACGATTAAATGTAATATATATATATATATATATATAAGAACATAAACGAACACTCTCGCGTTTAATACATCATGTGTTTTTTAAAGCTTTGCGCAAGACACGAGTAAGAAAAAAAAATACATAAAAAAGAAAAGAGTTAAAGTAGACGACGTCGTAGCGGCAGAGATGCTCCGGGTGTTGCTACACGTCACCCGTGTTTTGTACATCGTTTCACATCGATCAATTTTTAGCGAAACGTACGGAGACAAGATTTGTACAGATAAAAAAAAAAAATAAAAAAAAAAGGAACAAGAAATTAGAAGATATACAGTATACGTGAATAAGAAGTAATTACGACACATTCGCATGAAGCACACGCCACATGGAAACATCCGCAGAAAGGTTGAGGCTGGAAAGATAGAGAAAAAGAGAGAGAGAGAGAGAGAGAGAGAGAAATAAAGAGATAGATAGAGAAAGAGGTTGAAAGTGAAACAGAGATAGTATAAGAGAGAGAGATAGATGGAGGAGGAAAATTCCTCCGGCTCTTACCTCGACCCATTAACCTCGCACCTACGATTCTCCAATTTGTGATCGCATTGCGAGAACTACTAGGGTCAATTAATGGGTCGAGTTAGACGGAGATATTTTAGCGGTTAAACCCACTGAAAATATGTTAGGATCGTCGGTAACACATTCCACGTGTAATATACAATTTTAAAATGAAATTATTTTATTATTTCGATCAATTTCCAAAATTATTCAAATATATTTTTGAAACATTTATTTCTACGATTATCTTCAAATTGTTCTGATTTAATCGTCAAAAATATTTTTACGATAATCAACTATCTTCAAAGATGGACGATGTGTTAACGTGAACAACCAAGGACGGACACACTGACGATTTATTGGGAATCGATAAAAGGCAAGATTCGGAATTGACGTAGGTAGGTAAAGGGGGGTAGTAGAAAGGGAAGTTGATAAAAACAATGTTGGATGATAGAACAAAAGATGTTAGAGAGATAGAAAGAGAGAGAGAGATAAGGGATAAAGACAAAACTTAGAGTATAAGAAAAGATAAGAAAAAAGAACAGACCACAAAATTAAAGATAGAGAAAGATAGAAAAAGATAGAAAGAGAAAGAGATAGAGATAGAAAGAGAGAGAGAGAGAGAGAGAGAGAGAGAGAATGCATTACCGCAATGCTAGCCCGAGATTGTGCGGCCTTAATGTGGGCTTGAAGGTGCAGAGGGGGGTGGAAATAGCGGCAGGGGTCCCGATTGCATCGGCCCTTGACAGCGTCCATGCAGACCGTCACAGAGCCGTCCTCGTTCGCCTGCACCGTCTCGAGGGGGTGCGCAAACCGGCACTCCGTCTCGCCGCGTTTGCACGCCCCGCGTTGAAACTCGCGACATACCTACAGCAAGAGCGAACACGCATGGCATGGCACTCTATCTATGAGGGCAAAGGGGCTAGGGTCGACGATAAGGGGGCTTGTTGGTTAGTTGCTTGGTTGGTTGGTTGGTTGCAGGGATGATATGGGTTGAGATCGGGGGTGGGTTTTTAGAGGCTTGGTTGGTTGGGGGTACTTGCGTTAAGATTCCGGGGCAGCTCTGGAAAATATTTGGATTAGGTTATAACGTTAGGCTACATATATAATGGAATCATTTCTAAGGTTATTTTTAGGATGGATGAATGGAAATATTTTGTATTTTGGATAATTAATTTTCTTTTTTTTTCTATTTCTTTTCTTTTTTAAACAATATCATTGAAACCTTTCCATTTTTTGGGGTGGATGTATTTGGTAAAGGATAGTTTTTTTTCTTCTTTTTTTTTTTTAATTTTAATACGACAGGAGGATGGACATTTAGCAAAGTTCATTATATAAACACGAACTGTGAGAGGAGGAGGAATAAGGACGAGGTCAGGTACGGACCTACGACTAATATGATGGGAACCTTTGATCATTGACAAACAATACAAGTTACCAGCTGACTGCGATATACGATAGAATGATGTTGGACATGGCTAGAGTATATGAGGTTTCTGACTCACTCACTCTACTCTACTTTACTTTGGCTTTAGCATTCTCGCGAGTACACATTGGGAACGCTTTGTCATAGAGAGACAAAGAGAGAGAGAGAGAGAGAGAGAGAGAGAGAGAGAGATAGAGAGAGAGAGATAGTGAATAGATCTACATCATAGAATGTCACGTTGAAATTCCAAATTTGTGTTCTTCATATTGTTCCGTTTTTGTCGAATAAATGATAAAAAGTTGGGCTCTCGTTTAAACCATAGATCGTTGGCATTGGAATAACATAGAAAGAAAAAAAAAACCCGATTATATATCATTTCAAGTGTACTCGCGAAAACGCGTTATTGCCAAAGAATTAAAATGCTACTAGGCGTTGGTACGTTGTCAGCCATAGCTGGGTGGTGCCAAACTGGTGGCAGGGATTTACACTGGCATGTTTGTGCCGTTATTTTATACAAAAATGGATACTATACAGTGAAAGAGAAATAGAAAGAAAGAAGAAAGAAAGATAGGAAAAGATAGATACAGAGAGAGAAGAGAGAGAGAGGCAGACAGATAGACTGACAGACAGACAGATAGAAAGAGATGAAAATAAAAAAAAAAAATGATAAAAATGATGTTGCGCCTTAAAAAAACGCAGTAGTTTGGAAAAATGGCAAGATGGGATACGGAAACTATGGAACGAATATGTGTATATAATATACATATACAATATGTATAGATATACGGAGATAGAAAACTAGAATATAAGATAATAAAGAGACGGGGGTGGAGATAGAGAGAAAGATAAAGAAAAAGAAAATGAAAAGAAGAGCAATATTTAGCTGGGGGGCAACTGGAATCGAGTGATGCAAAGAGCGCCCCGTTTATGGACTGCGGGTAGGCGTAAAAAACAGAGCCAACCTCATATGTCTTATTCTTTCTGGCCGATGATACATCATTCTAATTTATCGGCTAGTTTGAACTTGCCAAAATTCCCGAAATAAGATTGGATTGAGAATAAGAAGATAAATCAATGTAAAACAAAACTTGTAAGAAAAATTGATCGCTTTAAAAGGTTTTTTTTTTTTTTAACTTTGACGATGATCATTATATCTGGAACTTTTATCAGCGCCCAGAAAGGAATGTTACTAATGACTACTCTACATGGAACTAAATACCGTGTTGAGATTTGTCGAAGTGGCACTGACGACATTGCCGTATTCGGTGTACCCTTGCCCCGCCCAATAAGGTCAGGAGGAGTTGGAAATTGGATGACTATTCAGGTAGAATCAGGGATAATACGATAGACGCTTCCTCGAGCATCCTCCGGTATTCTAATCAAATGGATTAATTTGCACGTGTGTTAAAGGAAACACAGCTTGTCATGCATCGAATGGCTACATTTTAGATTATATTTATATATTTTTTTTGTTATCACCTCAATTGTTTTATGGTGTGCTTATTTTTTATTTTATTATTTTTTAAAAAGCATTTTTTCAAACGATCGAACGTGATACTTTATGGATAATTTAGATAAATTCAATACCAAAAGATAGCGTAGATAAAAATGCATACATACTTACATACATACAAACATACATACATACACACATGTAACATGTTTCAAATTTAAATGTCACGTTTGATAGTTCTTTTCTTTTTGTCAATTTGTTTAAGGAAAAACGGTTATATAAAGTATTGAAATAAAAAAGAAAAAAAAATATAGTATCATGCTTCTTCTACTTATCGTTCGGGAACGTATTCATATATAGAATAAAAGCATGTCAGGCGTTAGAGATAACGGCGGATTAATGCGGTACATATTCGATATCATAGCGTATGGTAGCTCGTCTGCAAGTCGGGAAGCGAAAACACAATATATATATATATATGTATATGTATATGTATATATAAGCACGTCACGAGTGTCAGTACAGCTTGATACGTAGAAGGAACGGGTGCACGCTCCTTCTTCATGTTTCATTCAAGTATACCTAAAGCTTGACTCGAAAGAACGCACTTAGACTCGAGTATGCGTATTAGAGTGCACGGCTTTTGATAAGTTGAATAGGGCGTTAGAAAGAAAACGCATACGTGAATGCAACGATTAACGGGATATACACGTACACAGGCGATGTATCATAGAAGAGAGCGTGTGTGAAATTGTTTACTATATATATATATATATATATATATATATGCATGTATACATGTGCATGTATACATGTGTATGTACAAGTACATAACATACTCGTATATTGCTATACATGTGCCCGTGTATATATACATTTATATATATATATATATATGTGTGTGTGCGTGTATTTGTATATATATATGGTAAGAGAAATATAAAAGAGAGACATGGAAAATAGAGAGATGCGTGTAATTAAGACGGATATTACGGCATAGAGAAAATATAAGAGAGGCATGGCGAATGGTCCCTTTGAGCTGATGCTGAGATATATATTTATGTAGTTATATAGATATAAAACAAGTTGACATTGATTACGCGTACTAAGGAATTTGACTACGTGACAAAAGCAATGCACAAAATGTTACGTTTGGCTGATAGAAATAATAAAAATAAAAAATTGAAATGTCCAATTTTCTTCGTCGAAAGCCATTGCATTAGATATTTTTTTTTCTCTAATAAACTAACGTTTACTTCAAACGACGCGATAGATCAAAACGAATATCGAATTAAATTTCTATTCTAGTTATTTTGAAAATTGACTTTTAAATATTAAAATTACTGTCGCGTAAACAATTGTATCACATATAATATATGTATATATAGTGCCATTCTCATAACTATATACACATACGCACACACACACACACATACATGTATGTACCATTTAAATACGATCCAAACATATAATACAAAGGTGTACTCGAGTTCGTTTGTTATAACGTGTGTTTGCCAAGTAATCCGATCCATGTTAGAACAAAAGAAATAACGCGTAAAGAAAATTGTAATATTAATTTCGAAGAATTACAAATGAAAGAGAAACGAACGATTGAGGCACCTTTTAATTTGAATTACTATTCGTGAAATTCGTCTTACGTCAATCTACAGTATCCCTAATCGAATATCTATTTAATTGCGTTTAATTACAAACACTGATATACAAGCGAGTACTATCGTTAAACGATGAAAATGATGTAGAAAATCAGTTATTAATATCTACTACTCGATCGTAGCGCACACATAATTACAAAAACACATAAAGAAAGAAAGAGAGAGAGAGAGATAAATATATATATACAAATATAAATTTATGATTAAATATAATATTTATAAACAGACGATAGTCCTAAAATGCAATTATTTTCAATTGAAAGATATATGTGTGCGTTTGTGATGTGTAGCATGTAGCAATGTGTATAACGCACTGTGCGTGTGCACGCGTATATCATCATACATAAATATAATATATAGACACGCTATTACAAGCGCGTGCGCGCGCACAGGTAAAGAGAGCAAATATGTAGTAAATATGCATGTCAAATGTCAAACCGCATGCGATCGTATAAAATGTATATTAAAGCACCTCCTCCTAGCTCTGTAAAAGTAAACACTTAAATATCCTTATGGATAATTATTGGAATTAGTAATAGATAAATTAAAAGTATGTATTTATGTTTTATGTGTGTCACGCGTGTTCTTGCGTGTATGTGTATATGTGTGTATGTACGTTTTTGTGTGTAATTTGATGCGTGTGATCATGTGTAATAAATTTGCAAAAAAAATCATAAAATACTTAGAGGCTTAAGAGCTGAAAAATGAGACACAGGTAATAGTAGTTCGCAAAAAATTATATACGGCCAAGTATACACTGAAATGGTACTGAAGCTGTAAAGAGCATTAGCTTTGTGCAATTACGCCAGTTTTTTTTTTTTTTTATAAACTGGCGAGCGCGCGCATGCGTCCACCATTGCTTTTTTCCCCCAAACAACATACGACTGGAATCATAAAGGTAATATAATATTACACAAAGGCACGAACTTTTTTTAAATGTTATTATTATTATTATTTCCATTATTCGTGGAAAATCCAAGAGAGATATTTTATTTTTCTCACGAAAAAGCAATCAAAGTATTATCGTCGTGATAAAATTTCAAAGGTGATAACACAAAATTCCATTTCGTAACGTAAAAAACTGACGGGGAGAAAAGCATTGACGTCGCAAGCGAGTTCTAGCCAACGAAAGTAAATGTATGCGTGTATCGGCGGCTACAAGGATTGAAAATCAAACGTTAATAATTATTATTAATATTAAATTAACAACAAATACAAGAGATAATAGTGTGATAGTAACGATAAAGATATACTAAAGAACAACAAAAAAGTAAAATTAATTGTAGAAAAAAAAAAATAACAAGAAGATGAAAGGAAGAAAGTAGAAATGATGATAGATAAGAAGAAAACAACAACAAAAGTAAAGATTAAAATAAGATTATGGAAAATAAACACAATTAAATATGAATATTATTATATGATATTACATCAAAAATAGAAAAAGGAGAAAGAAGATAGAACAGAGGGACCACTAAGTTAAGTGCCGGCCTGTGAAAAAGAAAGTATGTCAAATATGTACAAATAAACGCAATATATTATGTCATCAATGTAAGTAAATGCTAAAAAAAAAAAAATAATTGGGTGGGTTTACGTGTGTGTGTGTGTGTCTCTGTGTCTCTGTGTGCGTATCTAGAGTCTCATACATCGATAGTATCAAAATTAATGACATCAATACTTTTCATTCACTAAGTCATTCGCTACTACAATTATGTCATTGCTGCTTCTACTGACAATGAGTCCCTGATTGGTCAAGCTGTTATTAATTACTTTTTTTTTTATAGGTTCGTTTATAATTTTTTTTCTTTGTATAAACTCTTTTTTTGCTTTTGCAGGCGAAATTACTGGTGTAAATGTGGTAGCAGAAAGTTTGAGTATTATGTAAGTAAAAATATTATAATGAATATGAACGCAATATTATTTATTTTTTTTTTTATCTTGTGAGTTCTCATTTTATTGAAATTTTAATTTTGTAAGTCAAAGCCGATTCACCTATTATTCACCGGGACTGACCTCGGCCAATCAAGGTTAAAATGTATTAATATACTAAAAAACAGCGAAAAATCCAAACGTGTTTAAAAATTGATATTAATGACAGTATGCATATATATAAATAAATATATACATAATAATTATAAATATGGATAATGTATTTATATATATGTATAAACAGGCAGCAGGCAATTAATTCAAAGACCATCGATGATATAATAATATTTATCGTCCAGGATTTGGGATAAGTATATATAAATATATATATTATTTTTTGAGGGGGTTTATATATATCTATATATATATATATATATTTTTTTTGTTTTTGTCGATCCCTTTTTTTTCGTAAGGTGCAAGAAGAGGTGTTTTGTTTGGAGGTAAAGGAATCGTTAGACATCCAGATGGGATAAGTTTATCAAGATAAATGGAGTAATTTCGATGTCAATGTAAAGATATTAGTCTTTTATTCTTAAATTTAAAAAATTAAAAAAAAAAAAAAATTAGAAAATAAAAACCGTAAAAGGGAAACGTGGCTAACTAAGCAACAACCTTATTCTTTCTTTTCTTTTCTTTTGTCTAGCTTTCTTTTTAAAATGACTATATTATTATTTTTAATCTCATTTGATCGATTATAGTAACAATAATAATAATAATGTAAAGCCGACGATAGTAAGCATCGAAACGCAATTAGGATATATTTGTAATAATATAATACTCGTTCTCAATTCTGCAAAATAAAATAAATTATATATAAATATATTATCACGCAAGCGAAAAACAACTACGGAGAAAAGAAATTTTTTTAAATCTTTTGAAGATAGAAACAAATCAAAGAAAGGAAAAAAAATAATAATAAAAATAAAAAAAAATATTAAATAAAAAATAAAAAACAAAAAATATATATTTATATATAAATATAAGTGATACAAGAGTTCCGAGCATACTTTTCGCACAAGTTCGTTCAACCAAAATAGCAAAAGCACATTTTTAAAAAAAAAGAAAAAAAACACAATAAATATACATATATATATTTATATAAACTTATGTATGCATAAGAAATATATATATGAATATGTATATATAATAAGAAGTAAAGAAAAAAAAATAAAAATTAAAAAATAAAAATATACAAAGAAGACTAAGGTGAAGACATACAAAGCACACAAAGTTCTTAGTTATTAAAAAACGAATTGACGAGATTCAATAAACAGTCTGTGCGTTGTTTTCAGTTTCATTTATATTTCTTTTATTTGAATTCATCATCATCATCATCACCATCATCATCATCACCATCATAATCATCGTCATCATTATCATCATCATCATCATCATCATCATCATTATCATCAATAAATCTTCACGTGACCCGAACTTAGTGCAAGTCATCGCAGTACATCACAAATAGATATCGTTATGATTACTATTCATCATCGTTATTGTGTTATGTTACCAAGTATTATAATAGTTAATTTTACCGTTAGACCAATTGTAATTATTAGTTTAATTAATCAATCGTATATTTTTTTTATGTTTTTTTTTTGTATTTTTTTTTTTTATGTTTTATGTGTTTTTTTTTTTATATGTATATCCGGACTTCTTCACTTTCTATTTGCAATAATTTTTTTTTTTATGTTTTTTTTTTTTTTTTTTTTTTTAATTAACGACATTACAATGCGTATATTTAACTAATCACTTTCATACTCTTTTTTTTTTTTATTTGTTTTCCTTTTGAGTTAGTTTACTTAAAGGGTAAACGCGTGTTTTTAAATCTGTCGTGTATTTCGACTCCAGACGAATAATAATAATAATATCGAAAGAGGTACTAATATATTCACTAGACTGACAGAAGAGATGAAAGCGATATGGAGGATATGTGGATGGATTTAAACGATACGCGATTTGTGGAAAATGAGGAATATAAGTGTGTTCGTGATCGAGGTTGTGTAACGAGGAGTATAATATATATATTTATGTATAAAAAAAAAAAAAAAAAAAAAAAAAAAAAAAAAAAAAGAAAAGGAAGTGAAAATAAAAACCTATTGTACATTTACATTGTACACGAAACGTAAATAACAACAACGTAAGATTCACTTTTTTCGTTATGAATTAATAATAATAATAATTATTATAATTATAATTATAATAATAGTAATAATAGTAATAATATTAATCATAAGAATAAACATATTTGATTAAGAATAAAAATAAGAATAATAATAATAATATAATATACCCAGGCTGGAAATTTGTAATAAATGACCCTGCAGTTAGTCAATTTTTTAATAATAATTATAATATAATTATCGGTTGATTAAAGTTTAAATAAATAAAATGGGAAGTTGTATTTATTGTCGGCTTAAATCATTGTCGTCGTCGTCGTCGTCGTTGTCGTTGTTTAAAAAAAATTATTTCATTTCTTTTTTATGCACTGCGGGGTTAAAATATATACTACCTACACTGTAAATGTACAGATTAACAGAAGAATGTCAATTAAAAAATTTTTAAAATATGTCTCTCCTCTCTTTCGGGGAAACTTGATCTTTAAATATATTTATAATACTTCGACAATTTATTAATTACTTGTATTCTTTTATTGTTGTAATTTTTATTACTATTTCCTTCAACCGTGTGTGTGTCTAACTATCTATATATGTATATATATGTGTGTGTGTGAGAGCGTGTGCCATTTTTTTTTTTTTTTTAATTTTTCTTTTCTTTCTTACGTTTTTTTTTTTCCTTTTTGTCACTCCTTTTCTTTCATTTTTTTCTTCCCTATATCAGGGGAGTAGTAGTAGTAGTAGTGGTATTTCTTTTCGCGATACAAAATACAATTAATTAATTTGTTAATCCTACCTACTATGTACACATATATATATCACTATGTGCGCATGCATGGATGGACGACAGGCGCACGAACCTTTTATCTTTTTCTTTTCCTTTTTTTTTTTTTTTTTTTAATGTGCGTCGTCCTGCGTTTCAAATCCCGCGTACATACATACACAAACTTGATGGTATTTATTAAAAATTCTGCATTAGTTCTTTATTTATTTTTTCTTTTTCTTTTTTTCTCCTCTCCTCTCCCTTTGTAAAAATGTGCAACAATTCGTATATATATAATAATAATAATCATAATAATAATAAATAGAGGATTATCAAAGAGTTTCTCACTTATTTAGATTATTAAATACATAAAATTTCGTGATAAAATATAATTTATACGAGACACAATGTGACGTAGAATATAATAATCGTGCATTTAATAATACGCGTGGACGATGATAATTGCGAATATATAAACGAAAAGTTGATCAAGAAAATGAAATAAAATAAAATGAAAAAACCTATACCGTGTTATCGATGATGATAATAATATTAAAAATTCGAATAATTATTCTTTCATTCGATCTCGTGCATTATAATTCGATGTGTTGTTTACACACTTTTCTCCTCTCTTTTATCCCTATCATCCCCTATATTATTTGTTTCTATATTATTCATTTTTCTCGTGCCAATGTGTGAAAAACCAATGGAAAAAACGATCTCCAATTTATTCGTTTTTCTTCGAAGATTTTTTTTTCTCACGACTATTCACACATTTTTAGCACCTCCTTCAAACCTCCTGCGCACAAAAACCATGCTGTTCATTCTCTTTCTATTTTTTTTACTCGCTAAATGTGTAACCATCTAGAAGAGTTTTCCGAACCGATAGAATACTTATATATATATATATATATATATACCACCCACAAAACCCTTTCCAACATCTTCTTTCCTTTACTGGGTTGCATGCCCTCTTCCTTCGCTGTTCCCTTGATTTTATTCGTTCTTCGCGAAACTACCCCGTACGAAACTTGTTAATTCTGCAAAAGCCGCGAGGCAAAGAAGAAAAAGAAAATGAAAAGAAAAAAAAAGGAAGAAGCGATAGAGGCTCCGGGGAAATCTGTAAACTCGAACATTATAAAACTTGCAATGTGTATGCGGATACAAAAGTTTTTACCCGGAATGGTCGCGGATATGGTCCGATAAAGAATACCCACCCCTCACCTCCCTCCTTCTTTACTACTGTGAACAAAAATATAAAAAGAAACAAAAAAAAAATTTACCCCACCTCGTATATTTCGAATAACTCATCGGACAACGTTTTTCCCATCGAATCGAAGGTTATTGTTTAATATATTTCCTTTTTCTTTTTATCGTGTAATATCCCGTTACTTTTTTTTCGTTGAAAATTCAATTTTTGCCGAGTTCAATCCTAATTTGTCATTTACAATTATTATTCTCGCCATTTCTAATAAAATTGTTGTATTTTTTCACTTATACGAACTTTTTCCTTTTATTTTCTTCGTTATTTTATATTCGTCACATTTTTCGTATCGTTTCTTTTTTCATTTTTTTTCCCATTTTGTTCTTTTTTTTCTTTTTGTTACTTTTTAAGAGAGATACGATAATTAATTAATTAATGTTTTTTTTTGTTTACGCTTACACGTCAATCTACGTTTAGTTTCGTATTAGTATTATTTATTATATTTTAAATATTTTTTTTTCCGTAACGTCTAAAATATTATATATATATATATATTTATTTATATGCAATAATACGATTTTAATTATTTAAGGAACTGGCATTGTCAGCAGGAGCAGAAGAATTCTCACTTTTATGTTTTTTATTTTTTTTTGTTTTTTTACTTATGCCCAATTCCAAGATTAACCGATCGTTATAATTTATTCTACAAAACGCCAATAAAAATCACAATTTATACAACTAAGAGTATATACTATAATATCACCGAAATAAATAAATTTCGAAAAATGAGATCAAAGTAGAACACAATTTCTCAACGAGAGTAAAGATCGGTCATTCTACAGAAAATTTTTTAATTTAGATTTATATTTTTAAATTTTATTTTATATTAATTTTTCATTGCACGATTCTCAATTCCTCTACTTCTACTTTTACCATTTATTTATGTACTTTAAATTACTTCTTTTATTAAACTCCTAAGACTCGACGATGATAATAATAATAATAATAATAATAATAATAATAATAATAATAATAATAATAATAATAATGTAAAAAAATTTCATATATATATTCGCGTTAATAAATCTAATTTATCTTGACCCACAATATAATTATAATCATACTAATGAAAGATAATAGATTCATAATAATTATAATAATAATAATATTAATATATATATATATTTAAAAATCGTAATCAATAATAATTATCATCACTGTTTTGTCGTTGCAATTTATTTCATTATTAGACTTATAAACTCCTTGTCAATTTACAATTTTTAAGAAAATTCATAAGACCTCTTTGTGTAGTTTATCATTTCTCTTCTCTTTAGCTTGCACGATTTGTCTAATAAGATCATCTAAATAACTATCTTCAAAAATGCAATTATTCTCTTTTATCTTTCGTTTCTTTCTCGTATCTGCTAATATTCTTGTCTTTTATTTTTTCAAAATCTACGCGAGAAAACTTTCAAAACGTTAGTGTTTTCTCTAGTTGCTGAAATATAATAATTGTACTCCGTATAGTACATACACATGATACATACGATAAAATATGTATATATGATTATTTTTTCTCCCTTTTTTCTTTTCTTTTCTATTTTATTTTATTTTATTTCATTTTATTTTATTTTATTTCTTTTTGTACTCGGCTTAGAATGACCAAGTCAGCGGATATTCGATCTACAGGAGCGTTTTTCTCAATAGAATCGGATACACACATATACACATATAGTCAACACATATATATCTATATATATGTATCTTCAGAGAGACAAATCGCCCTCTTCGATTTCTCTCCGTCTTATCTTCTTTTCGCTGAGCACGACTTCCGTTCTTTCTTTTCTCGTGTTTTCTTTTTTTTTCTTATTTTTTTTCTTCTCTCTTTTTCCTTTTTACTTTTTCCTTTTCTCCTTTATTATATTCCGAAACGCGCGCCCTTTTTTCAAGTTATACCTCCCTTTTCATTCGAAAACTCTTTTCTCTCGCACACACACACACATACCCTTGCGCATGTATGTCATCTTACGGAAAAAAACTATACGTCCTATACTTATGTAAATATCATCTCGTTATTTAACATATATATATGTATAAAGAACTTTGCAATCTCCTAAGCTAGGCATCCGATGTTAATGTTATTCCTCGATCGTCTGTAAAAAAAAAAAAATAAAAAAAAAATCATGAACTAGGCGAGTTTGATGTGTGATACCAGGATCTTTTTCGATTTCCAGCCTAGGCTATTTCTTCTTTTCTTTTTTTATTTCTCTTTTTTCTTTCTACCATTCTTTTTCGTTTCCTTTTTTTGTTTTAATTTTTCGTATAAGGATGATAAGAGAAAAAAAAAATAAAAAAAAATAAAAGAAACAACGACAGATATATATATATAGCGTTTTCAATAATCGCAAAAAATCTAATATCGATCGAAATCTACTTAAACACAACTCATTTGCATCAACAAAATAAAATTATGAATAATATAATATCAAACGCGACGATTATTATCACCCTTTTTTTTAAATAGTCAGTCATAAAAAATGTTTGTTCCTTTTTTTGTTTTCTCGACTATATTATCCTTTCGTTGTGCAATTAAAAATATGAATCGGGGAGACTGGTCTTCAATTCATTACGATCGATGATCTCGGATGAACAACAACGTTAGTAGGATTTAATAAACGTTCGATGCAAATAGAATTTTAGTACATTTCAAGATAGTACATAGACAAATTATTAGACAAAAAAGTGTTGGTTGTATCGATCGATATTGGAAGGTTTCGCGAATCAAATAAAGGGATGTTTGGATTGTTGAATAGTGGAGTATTTGTGATACCGTTGGATGAGAAAGATGTAGAAATAGATAGATAGATAAAATATATAGTAAGAGAAATAGTGAAAGAGAAATAGAGTAAGAGAGAGAGAGAGAGAGAGAGAGAGAGAGAGAAAAAGGATAGTAGATATAAGGTGAATAATTGTGAAAGGATAATATAGGAGAGTTTCAGTTTGTTCCATAATTAGGACAAAAAGGGTTATTATTGTTGTTGTTGTTGTTGCTGTTGTTGTAGTTGTTGTTTTGTCGTTGTTGTTGTTTGTAAGAGAGAGAGAGAGAGAGAGAGAAAAAGTCGACTAATAATAGGCATGAACGTAGACGATGTTGTGGATCGCGTGGTGATGGGCGTGAGGATTATGTAGAGGCGTGCAGATGGAGGTGGTCGCGGTGGTGATGGTCGCGGTCGGGGAAGGTGGGTGATTGACAGATTGCATCGTGGATACGGGCGACACCTGATTGGGGGGACCGGCCGGCACTTGGTACACGGTATTGGGCGCGGCCATTGGGCACCTTGAGGCCCCGGCTGCGCCGTGTTGGGCCCCATGCTGTTGTTGTTGTTGTTGTTGTTGTTGCTGTTGTTGTTGTTGTTGCTGAATGTAGTTAGGTGGTTGACATACCTCGAAGCGGTCTGTACGTGGCATCTTCTGCGGCATCGCAACCGTCTGCGGGACTACGCCGAGTGGGCTGCCGACTCCCGTTGGGTCTGCAGGCCCCATTATCGCCGGCATTATCGGGCTGGGCGCGAAGTACGGGCTGTACGCGTTGCCCACCTGCGGCATACCGGTCAGGTACGGATTCGTCGCCTGTGAAAACACACCCGGAAACATATCCAGGTAAAACTGATTAGAACGCTAATCTCCCACCTTCGCTCCCAATTTTATTTTCTCTTTCTTTTTTTTTCTCGTTTTTTATTCCGCGTCCCGGTCGCTGTCGCTCCTTTTCTTTCATTTCCTTCCCTTCCTTCTTTCATTTAATTTTTAACTCTTTCTCAAATTTGTAAGCTTAGCTTCCCTCCGTTTCCTCTACCTCATTCTTCGATGTGACGTTACACATTATACGTTTTTTTTTGATACGTATAACGGGAGTTGCCAAATATTTATTAAAAAAAAAAAAAAAAAATAATAAAGAAAAAAAGAAAATAACAGCCTGAATGAGGAGAGGAAAGGGACTTTAGCAAGAGAGTCCTTCATCTTTTTAATTTTAATTTTCCTTTTTTTCGTTTCATTAATCGCGACAACCCCAAAACGTGGAAGCGTTTGCTCTTGCAGTGAGAACTAAGTTCCCAGAAGCGAAGGCAGGTAAATTTCAAGCGTAAATCGCGACTATCAGTACGACCGTTCTTTTTTTTCTATTTTCTTTTTTTAATTATATTTTTTATTTTTCAAGAATTCTTTCTCGAAGACCTTCCACGCCCTTTTTTTTTTTTTTTTCTTTTTTTGCATTCCTCGGATTCTCCATATACGCGGAGAACTTTTGCACGGAACTGTTTGCCACGTTCGATAAGATACAACGTTTTATATGAAATTCGATTATATATTATTCTATTAAACAAACAAAAAATAATTTTTTTTTTTTAATTTATGATCTTTTTTTGAACGTGGCAATTCGTCTCGAGCAATTCCCTTTTCGACTCTACGAGATCGTAGTCAAACACGGAACAAATATGAAATCCTAAGAGTGCTTTCTATCTATAAAAAAAAAAATAAAAATAAAAAAAACAAATAGATCAAGAAAAAAAAAGAAAATAAGTAAACCAAAAACAAACATAAGAAAAAACAACAACTAAAAAAAGAAAATAAGAAGAAGTAAAAAAGAATAAGTGAAAAGTGCGAGGTAACACGGGCAAAATCTCGTAGAGTCGAAAGAGAGAGTGAGAGAGAAAGAGAGAAAGATAGAAAGAGAGAGAGAGAAATAGAGAGAGAGAAAATAGAGAGAAAGTAAGAGAGAAATAGAGATAGAGAGAGAGAGAGAGATATAAGACCGCGCGATATGCATGCGTTTTTTTTCTTTTTTCGTTTTTTTTTTCTTATTTATATCTCTAAAAGAAAAAGTTGTATTAAAAGTTGTTCGTAGAGGAAAAAAAAAATAGTTTCTTTCTCTCTCGGATAAACAAACCAACATCTCTCGGTCTTGTGAGGCATGCAAATAAAATTCTCTTCGAACTTACGGTGCGGCGCGTTCTTTTAAAACAAAGTTAAAGCTTTCGTACAAAACGCTTACTAGTAACAGGCAACATTGTCGCGAGATACGTACGAGGACGAGAAAACCCTTTTACAATAATGGTGGTAGTAATACTACTACTACTACTAGTAGTTTCTAATCCCTTATAAGGGAAGAAGAAGAAGAGGATCGTAGCAAACCCTTTAATTAGAAATTAAGAGTTACTTTATTCTCGTACTTCTCTCATCGTCGTACTTCTCTAAGCGACGTTTAATTAACTAAAAAATTAGTGGAAGCCAACCAAAACCAGGAGTTACCATAAAGGCGTGGGTAGCGAGAAGTTGCTGCTGGATTTGCTGTTGAAGGTGATGGTGTGGTGCCGGAGGTGCCGGGGCCTCCTGTTCACCAATGACGTAATTGGAGAACACACCAACAATCAACCACAACCACGTGAGCCACAGCGGCAAACATAGGGGACAGACAGGCAGTCATACGAGTAGTATAGGGTTCGATGTCACATAGCATCGACTATGAATGTATGTCATGATATAAAAAGCGGGTGGGATTTTTTTTTTATGTATTTATAAATATATATGTATATACATATACATATAAATATATATATATATATATATATGTATGTATGCATGTATGTATTAGAAAAAGATAGATTATTAAAAATATGTATATATATATAGATGTATATACACATATACATACACATGACTAATGCGATATATATGTATATATATATATAAATATTTTGTTGTATTTTGAACTTTGATGTAAGGTAAAACATGTAATATAGAATAAAAAGTAAACATTTAGATAAAAAGTATAAATACATTGGAATATACATATATAAGATATGAAATAAAATGATTAAAAAACATTGAAGTAAGAAAAGAATCTAAGTAAGTGTTTGTAAGAAAAAAAAAAAAGAGAAAAAAATATATTATATATGTATATATATATATAGATATATAGAAATGACGTTTTCCCGACATGAATCAATGCACGCACCTCTACGTGCGAGCATGCGAGAGAGACAGATTATAATTACTACTACAATAATTTTTTTTCTATTTTCTTTTTTTTTTTTTTTTGATAAATTGAATTTCTATCCCGCGCGTGAATATATAATATGATACGATTGAAAAATATGTTTATTACGTAAAATCTTACGATATAAATATATATGTCGACTGTCTATCGAAAATACGTGGATATATCAGGCTCCTAGGAAGTGGGGACGACACTGACCAAAAACATGCGGCGTGCTAAATTTTACTCTTAGGAATTCATCTCTCGGTGCAATGCCCGCAGAAAAACGAACGCAAGTGAACCTGAACGGTAAAGGTTTTGTCAAAATATTCTCGTGAAAGAAAACTAACAAAATGAACAACTAGTTTCAAAAGAAAACGGAACATAAAAAAAAAAAAGAAAAATAATTACAAATGTCAATTTAAATAAATATAATATTAAACGAAATATCTGAAGATGAATTAAATTTGATTTTTCTTTTCTGATTACTTCTTCTTTCTTTTTTTTTTTGTTTTTCTTTTTTAACCGTACCGTTCACGATCAACACAGCGTTGCCTACCAAAAAGGTATCTAGTGGTAAACCTCGACTAACACAGACAAAATGAAAACTTTTTGATCGTGATGAGATATTATTATATAATATATGTGGATGTGTGAACAGAGCAGAAGACTTGGTGCAACGATTGGTAGATTAATTATTTGACATACCACTGCTGGTACCTGGCCAGGCACTAAAGGTTGACCAGGCGTTAGGCCCATTTGTTGCATAAGCGCGTTTTTCAGGGCTAAGTGATTGCGTCCGTTTATCAAAAGCTGGTCCTTCAGGTGTTGAGGTGGGTGGAAGTATTTGCAGGGTGGCTTTTCTCGATTACATCGGCCCTGGAAAAAAGAAAAACAACAAATCAATAAATCAATTCAGTTAATCAAATTAATGTATAAACATATATATATTTAATTAGAGGTAGTTTCAAAAATTTCGTGAATACTTAAACCAAGATTAGTCGGCAAGAGTTCGGTCGATTTAAAATTCAATTCAATTACGCGTATGTGTGTTATATTAAAAAGTATGTATTTAATATCATAAATTTGCGAAATGCTGTAAATGCTGAACAAGGGTAACTCGTGTGCTAGAGCAATATCTTTTTCAGTAAAATTCTACGCTCTACTTGCTCGCGCTGCAATAGGAAAAAGAAGACCATAGTCCATGAAATACATAGTTTCTGCGAAAATGCTGCCGGAAGAAATACTCTTGGCGTAACGTCTGTGCCTGAAATTTATCGTAGTCAGCTGTTTCTCTACCTACTAACACATAAGTACATAAGTAAGAGAGTAGGAGAAAGGAAGGAAGGAAGAGAAAGGTAGGAGGTATTCGTTCGTGTATGTAAAGATACAGGGGTTGCAGTCAGCCACACCATCGAATGTTATTTTCAAAAGATAAATGTATATGTTTTACAAATTAATTAAAGCCGATGTCACTCGGTGACAAGCTCGGGTCAAAGGAAATGTCAACTTTCTTAGTTTAATATCCTCGTTCTCGGGTTTCTATACCCTACTTGACTTGACTTGACTTTACTTTACTTTACTTGAATTTACTCGGCTACTCGTTTTCAAGCTCCAATTTCGTACAAACGATTCTATCGAAAAAACCTTTTTATATACGATCTACTTGTTAAGTCTATCATTTCACTTACATTTCATCATTTATCTTATATCAATTTTGAATTCCTTAACGAGCTATATTTCTAGTGAACTACATCTTTTATCTTTTAAGATGCTTTTACATATAACAATGGAAAACCTAGTATAACGATCCTATTAATAGTTTAGAACTATTTGTTTTTTTTTTTTTGTAATAATACAGATAGCAATATAACGAAGACAGGTAATTGAAATAAATGGAATGGTTAATAATCGATAGGACGTAAAACGATACATTTACTGTCAAGCTATAAGTTATAAATACCAATAACGATAATCAGAAACAATTCGAATGTTATAAAAATAAAAAAGAAAAGAGAGAAGAAAAAAGTAGAAATGAAAAAAAAAAATAAAACAAAAATAACCTAACCCCGAGAAATAATCGTTAATAGTTAGGTAATAAAGGAGAAGAGTGCACATAACTTTGTACATTTACTGTTAAATAAAACACACCTTTTGCTACTTTATTATCGAGTAGAAACAAACATATAACGGATGGAATGAGAGAAAGAGTATATAGCATAAACATAAAAAGTTTTAATAAGTTATTCGATAATTTATAAATGTACGAAAACGTTAAGAACGTCGGGTTAATTATGATTAAATTGGTACTTCAATTAAAAGGACTTTTATCCCAAACAGGGCTATCCTCTTTTCTACTCTTAAAATATTTTCACATGTACAGTTATAAACGTGAACGCGTTTACATTTATTTGAAATTTATCTACAACGGAAAGGAATTTTCAAAGTTGATAGGTAAAAATACTTCGTGTAACGCGACCAAATATTCGCAAATTTATTATTCCATTCGCGTAATTGATTAAAATATTTTATTAGAAAATATTTTAACAACAAAACCTAATCAAATTATAAACATATATATATATACATAATAAAAATCTATAATAAATATAATAAATGTACAAGTTTATATAAAAAATGTATAAAATATTAACATCGAATAGAAACAATTTCATAGAAAATAAAATAGAAAATATAATAAAGAATAGATAATGAAACAAAATGTAACATTAGCATTAGTAATCTAAAGTAATATCGTAATAGAGAAATGCGAGGGGTAAACGTTAAGAGAAGTTGTGTTACGCAGCATTGTTATCATCGTATATATATAGACATAAACACACACAAGTGTGCAGGTCCCTTCATTTCGAATTTATCCATAAACGAAACATACTCGAGTACAAGTGGCTCATAATATAGCTAGTACGCAAAGATCTTTGCTCTCTGTGTAGCTGGTGGTAGCTCGCTCATAACTCGAGCGTCGGAGCGAAGTGTAACACGGTTTAAGGGTGAGTTGCGGCTGGTGTTGTGCTGTTGCCAGCAGTGTTGCAAGGTCGGAATACGGAAGTGCTAGAGGAAAGGGAGAGAAGAGAAGAGAAGAGAAGAGAAGAGAAGAGAAGTGAAGTGTAGTGAAGTGAAGAGAACAGAAGAGAAGGGAAGAGAAGAGAAGAAGGAGTTCTAGCTGAGGTAGTATGAAAAGGAAGAAGATGGTATGGTAGGGGAAGGAAGGAAGGAAGGAGGAGAAGGAGAAGAAGAAAGAGGAGGGGGAGAAGGATCGGTGGGTGTCGTGGTGGTACTAATTAGACCTTAACAATATTAGTTCAGGTAAGATGTCTATATAGGGGTGGAAGCCGACCGCACTAGCGTTACCAACACACCACCAACCAATCCCCTCTCTCTTTCTCTCTCTTTCTCTCTCTTTCTCTCTTACTGTTCGTGCTTTCTTACGAAAATCCAGTGGCTTTTGGTAATAGCAGCTTACTAGCGTAAACTCTCACGCTTCTGTAAAGAAGAAGAAAAGGGAGAGAAGGGGATTGTGGGAGAAGTACTCAAATATCGACTAATTAAGCACATTCGAGAGTTTCCAGAAATAATGTCTAGTAAAGCTGTAGAAAGTTTCAAACTATTGAGAAGAGTTGATCTCTCTCTCCCTCTCTTTCTATCTTTCTCTTTATCTATCTATTTCTCTTGTTTCAACATCGATGTTGACGCAAATGCGATGCTACTATGTCGCTTAATCTCTACTTGCCTCAATGCGGTTTGTCCTCGCTTAACTAATTGTAAAAGAGAGAGAGAGAGAGAGAGAGAGAGAGAGAGAGAGAGAGAGAGAGATACATAGAGAAGATTCTCGCACATGACAAGAGAAACGGAGGCAAGCAGCACTTCCACGAACGCGAGATGTTTGACGCATCCTAGGTTTTAGTGCTAATTAGGTGCCGATGTCGTGCGGATGAATTTACGTGGAAACAGTATCAACTATATATATAGATATACGGTTATATATATACGTATAGTAGAACCGTTAACATCTACCAACGTTACGCACGTAATCCTGTTGCTTCAGCTTCGAAACTTTGATCGATGACAAATCGAGGATCTCAAACGATAGGATCGCCCGAGGACCATCTATCATATATGTCCTGTCTCGTTTTCCTAGAATCTCGAAAAATAATATTAGAAAATTCCTTATCGATCATAGCGTGTCACAAATAGCTCGAAAAAAAAAGATTACAAATAATATAACACAGAAAAAAACATATCTAGAAAGAATGTAACATTATTATAATCGTTTAAAGCAAAATGATAAACAAGATTATTAATAATAATAATAATAATAATAATAATAATAATAAGATAAAAAAACAATTAGTTTAATTTTTATGTTTTTTATATTACATAACAGAAGAGGAACACATTTAGTACGATTTTGAGAATTATTTTTCAATGAGAAATCGTATTTTTCTCTCTCTCTCACGTTGATAAATTATTGGTAAGAAACAAACGAGAAGGAGGTATATGTCAATGGTAAAAAACACTTTTCAATCTTTCTCTAATTTTTTTCTTTTCCTCTTCTCTTATTTTCTTTTCTTTCCTTCACCAAGAGAAGGAAGAGGAAGAAGAAGAAGAAAAAGAAGGAAGTCGAAGAAACATCTCCTATCCGGATCGTCATTGTTTTGGCTTTCCGAACGTTAGAAAGAAGTGGGAAGGGTCTGAGAGACCGACTCAATTACGGGAACTGAACGACGCGATAATTGGGATCAAGATTGATCGTCTTCCTTCCTCCGGGTCTGACCTTTCGCGAATAAAAAGAAAGAACTCGTTGTATTGCTGCCGTCGTGTTAACTTCCCTTGGAATACGACGAAAACTTACTTTCACACGATCCTATAGACTAGAATGAATTTATTGTTTAACTATTTTGTTAGTTCTACTGACAATTACATAAAAATAGAAAATAAAATTCATAAGACGAGGGGTGTGGTGTATGCGCGTGATTAAAATTCTTTTTTCTTTTGTTTGTTTGTTTGTTTTTTTTTTTTAGAAAATCTACACGAACGAATAAAATTTTAACGAGTAATCTATTTACATACACACATACACGATTGAGATTCTAACTTCCTTTCGAAGTTCAACTGATCTCTTCGAACGATCACTATGAAATAACACGTGGAGATATTAACCTCTGAACATAAATAATACTGTGTCGAGAGAAGGGGGGATGTTTATACTACACAAAAGTAGTAAGTAAAAATACGCATGTCCTCGAATCGTAATCGATATTTACGACACGGTGTATGTACACTAAAAAAAAAGAAAAAGAGAAAAAAAACCTTATAGTCGTAAAAAAGATCGTATCGTTTGAGCCAATAATTCATCCTACTTTTTGTTTTACTTCCTTTTTTTTCTTTTTTAAATGACAGAAAGAGAGAAAGAGCGAGAAAGGTATGAGGTAACATTTGTGAAAACTATTTGAAGAGGAAAAGAGGAAGAAGAAGGAAAAAAAAGAGAGAAAGCAAGAATAAGAAAGTAAAAAAGGGGGAATGGTGAGAAGAAGGTGTTCACTTCATGGCGGTAGAAGAAGGAGAGGAGAGGTCGATGTCGAGCAACCTTTTTCACCTCGATAAAGCCCTGTCGTCGAAGGTAGCCGACGAACACGATCCTTCAGACCCAAGCTAACTCCGCTTTATAACATCTCACCTCTCGCGTGTATTAAAGCACACAGAAGGAAAGGATAGGTGGATGTGGGTTTTGGTGGATGAGGGAGAAAGAGAGAGATATATACACACATACATACATAAGATACAATGGTAAGGTACAACCAGTAGACACACATACATACACACACGCACCAACATTTTGTAAAATGTGTATGAGAGAGAGAGAGAGAGAGAGAGAGAGAAAAGGATATGCGTGCATAGGAACAGAGAATCGTGGAGACGTTGCAAGCAACCAAGGGCTGCAGGACGACGGGCCGAGCAAGATTACTAGGATTTGCGCGTAGATTTGCATATCGATTTTCTCCTTTGGCACGATGATGGTAGTAAGGTTGTGCCTCGTAACGTAAGGTAAGGGCGCCAAGCGGCACACGATTTCCCTTAATTTCGTCCTGGATAGGAGAGAGAGAGAGAGAGAGAGAGAGAGAGAAAGGAAGCTGCGGTATTAGTTTCGTAGTATGTGTTTGGGGGTAGTGATGCTGATGGTGGTTCGTTTCAAAACCCCACAACCATCACCTATCCCACTCCTCTTTCTATCACCGATTCGATCCCTTCTACTACCTTCTCAAGAAAAATATTATTCAAGAAGAGGGCGAGGAAAAGTAGAAGGAAGAAAGAAAGAGGGAAAGAGGGGAGAGGGTAGAAGAGGAGGAAAGCGTGAAATGGAGTTACGAGAGACGCCCTAATTTCCCTTTAATTTCGCTCAACAGTATCTCTCAGTTCGTAGCACCCCTAACACACGTTTAACGATATTTATATCTCTACCCTTCGATTCATTTCGCGAAAGCGAGAAAAAGAAATCGGTTCGAGGGTAAGCTTATATTTGTTGAAGAAAATATTTATACAATATATTCATCAGTATTTTATAAGATAAAGATTTTTAATAGCTTTTTAATAAAAAAAAAAAAAAAAAACCAATTATGTATACCTATTATAAATATCGAAAATTATTATTTATAATATATGCAATATTTATACAAGAGTACGAACGATTATAAAAGAAATTCCAGAGGTGAAAAGGAAGTAGGGGGAAATATTTTATGCGATTTTATAAGATATGGAATAATCTTCTACATACAAAAGATAAGCTTATTTTTCAAATATGTATATATATATGTACTAAGTATAGAAAAATAGTTGTTATCGATGTTTACTTATGAACAAGCTTGCTTTCTGGCTCGTTCTTTCTTTTTTATTTTTTTATCTCTAGCATCTTTTCACATTTCTCAGATACTCTCGATGTATCACGAAACGAGCTTTTCCCCATCGGCAAAAATACGAGGATTCGACATATATATATATGCGCTTGGAGAAAGGCGAACGCTTACACCGCATTGAATTCGACGCTAAAAGGGATTTATGCCGTACCAATGGAGTACAAAATTGCCGAGAGCGTGGCCCGATCGTCGTGCTTATCCCCCCATCCCTACTCTTCCTCCTCCTCTAACCATTCCCTCCCCCTTTCTACTAAACACTCCTTTCTACCTATACTGATATCCTTTTTCTTCTCTCGTAGTGTTCACCGTTCGCCATTCGATTTTTCGCAATTTGGCGGGTTAGTTTAATTCTTTCAAAATGTAGGTGCTACGCGAATGTACCTTTGTAAACCTTTTTCTTTTCACTCCTTTCGCGCGTATCCCTTTAAAAATATAAACTTTGAATTTATTATACGTATAAATATAATATATTAGATTGATCAATGAATTGATAAGCTTTAAATGTATAATATTTATTATTTTGTAGATTATTTTAGTAAAACAATAATACGATTAATTGTGTATTATTTTTTTTATACTCTATATTATATTCAATAAAATAAATTGCTAAGAAATTTTAAGGGACGAATAAGATAATATATAACTCGATAATAGGCCATTGAGATATTTTGTTGGTAAAAAAAAGAAAATAAAAATTTATTAGTTGATCTCGTTTGATAGAAATAATAAATAACGGTAGTAAAGTCAGGGAGATAAAGTATATAAGTTCGCCTAATTTGCCGTTAGGCCAACTAATTGTATGTGAATGCGAAGTATCGGAAAGGGGAATTCCCTATATAGTCTACTTACTATCACCCTTTAGTAGAAGTCGTAACAGGATCAATGACGAAGTTCCTCTACGGTGTAGAGTGAGGGTAAGAGAGAAAGAGAGATAGATAGATATCGAGATGGCAGCATAGGACGCGAGTAGTGGATATTGGTGCGATGATAGGGTAGATTGAGAGGAACTTTGTTATCTCGATTACTTAGGGAGTGGAAAAACACGCCGTTGTTTCCCGATCGATCTCTCTTTCTCTTTCTATTCGGGTTGCCCGAAAAGTTCCTGCCAATTTAAAACAAACAAAAAAATAAAAACGAAAAATACTTAACCAACACACACACACACACACCTTTTTCTTTTTTTTATAATTTAAATATAATTAATAATCAATACCGTGTGTCTTTGTTTTTTTTTTTTTTTTTTTTTACAATCATCTTCTGAAATCAATGGCACATGGTTTTTATTTTTGTTCAGATATCAATTTTACTAACCATACCTTCATCATGTTGTTGTTTGACTTTAGTTATTTGACGGATTCATCGATAACTATTTTTTAATATGTCGTATCAATTTACTTCGAATGCATCCTTGATTGCGTATAAACGTGTATTTTTCTAATAGATTAAATAAAATAATAATGGTATTACTGTCTATTCAAATGTAGCCTTCAGACGGAAACAATTAGAAACGCGCGGTGATATCAACGTCGCGTATTATTTTCGATAGGCGAGACAGATAATTTTCGAACGCGTCGTAAATCAATTTCGTTCCTTTTATTAATTCGTTGTTTTGATTTGAAAAAAGGAAATGAATAGCAGCAGCAGCAGCAACTAGTTTGTCGTTTTAAATTTGAAAACATTTTAACAACAGGGTCACGTGTTGACTTTTTTTCTTTTATCCTTTTAATAAATCACGAGTCTTATGATAACGCGTGTCTATGTCGTGTTTGGTTAACAATTTCGATATGTCAAAATTTTGTGTCAGAATGAGGACAAGGTTTCATCTCTGTGTGTCATTTGGTTGCATTATCTTGCTCACGAAGAGAAAGAGAATAGGAATTGGAGAGAGAGAGAGAGAAAACTGGGAATGGATCGACGAATGGACAAGAGCAAACGCTAGACATTTACAAACGTTAGAAATGGGACAAACAACAACACAGTGCGGAGATGAAGCAATTTCGCAATGCGGAAAGAGAGGAACGAATGGATATCTCTATATGGTTTCTATCTTTCTCTTTCTCCCTTGAATAGATACAGCAGACCTAGAGGAAAGGTTTTGGAAGGTGAATGAAGGTGGTGGTCACGAAAACTCGAGTCGAGTTTCATACGTTTCTAGACAGGTTTGTCACGCTGTGGTCTTAGAGTTGTGGCCACAACTACGAACAAAGCCCACCCGTTCGTTTCTCACCCCACTTCATCCTATTTCCCTCGTATCTCCGTTTTCGTGTATTCCTCATACCACCATAGAGCTCTTCTCTTCTACCTTTCTCCAACGAGTATACCACGAATCCCGTCGTACATGCCAGTTAATTCGAAAAGTGCTAGCCACTGGCATGTTTCTGTCTTTATTCTGTCTCTCTTTTACCATCGTTGTAAACGTCTTCTTGGAAAATCCCTAGGATGTTCAGACAAAGCCAGGGCGAAATAACATTAAGGGCTTGCGTTTAATTACATCGGACCAAGAGAAAATGAAAGAAGAGTGGACGCGAAAGTCCAAGCAAAGCTGAGTGATCCGTACTCCAAAGGAGAAAAATAAGATGAAAAAAGAAGGAAGAAGCTTTCCTACCGTGCGAGACATTTTACAAGGGTAGGTATATATAAATTGAAACAATTACATTATAGTAAGCAACTCTACTCGACAAAAATAATGTGTTTTCTTTTTTTTTTTTCTTTTACAATATACACCAAAATTTCATCTAACTCTAAAATATCGATTGCATTATACGAAATAAAAATGTAATTAATAATAAATATTTTACTACTAATAACGTGAACTTAATAAAATAACGAAGTTCTAAATAAAAGTAACAAATTAGAGGAGAATAATGTTAGAATATATATATATATATATATATATATATATAAAGATAAAATATGTTCGCGAGAGCCAACGTCGATTTGTTCGTAGGAACAAAACATCCGTTGTCTCGTGTAAGATCTTTCGAGTCGTCGTTATACTTCGGTAACGAAGAAGAAAGGATCGTACGATATATGAGAGTGAAGCGAGTGAGTGAGTGAGTGAGTGAGTGTTAGAAGAGTGAGAGACTGGCAAAAGCGTTTCGGTGTCTCCAAGTTCTATTTCGAAGAGACACGAACGCGAATAACGACGTGGCATTATTAACGACACTCTTGCCACGGTAGCAGTACACTTTCCAGCGCTAAATTAGAGGACGTGTGCGCGTCTCTCATTATCCTGACAAATTTACCTCCGGAACCATACACCGAAGGCCTTTCCCTATTCCGCGTAAAGGAAGCTTCACACGGTACATATTAATGCGTAAAAGTTAATCCCGATAGCGAGATCCTTTATGTAGATCACGAACTCTATTAGTTGCCGTCTACGTTAAGTCACGTCGCCGTATGTGAGTTCGTGTCTCTTACTCGTTGTGTCCTCTCTTTCTCTTTCTCTGACTCTGTGCACCTCGTTTGCCCAAAGAAGATAGACGAGAAGAGAGAGAGACAGATGAAAGAGGGAAGAGATTCGGTCACGAGTTCATTCGACAAGATTCTTAAGTACATTTAACCCAAGAACTCGTAGAACGATCTGATCGGAAACTGTAACTGAAACTTCTCTACTTGAATCTCTAATCATTTCAGGTAGGTAAGTAAATTCGAAAAGACTATCGATTTATGCGAGATGTAATTTATCTATACATATGATATGATTTATCGAAATAGATCACATTAGATTATAATTAACGCGTTTAACTAATTCTACGACGTTTTATTTAACTCGACGATTTGACATTAACTTCTGATAATAATAATAATAATAATTATAGAGATAGTAGAAGTAGTAATGGATATTAATTAGAATTAATGAGAAAAATGAAAGAAAAAAAAGAAAAAAAAAGTTTAAAAAATCGTAAAGTGCGTAAATTAGGTTTCGATAGGTTTAAACCGTAAGGGACGTAATCGAATTTTCGAACACGTCATTGAACGTCCATGCTCGTAAACGCGATATATATCGTAGATACCGCTGACAAGTGTGATATATCGATGTGTCTCGTTTAATGCGCGCTATTTATAAGCCGCGGAATTATGTATTATCGACGATAACGGAACACGGATAATTAATCGCTTAGGCAAGCATCGACGTGTAATTTTCCTTTCTGTAGATATTCCAACTTTAGATATACCTAGATATACACACCTACGTAATAAATTTATATCTATATATATATAGATATATATGAACATAGTAAAGCAGCAAAAATCGTAAGTTTCTAAACGAGTTGAAAAGTGTCCCTGCCGCGTTGACAAGGACACATTGGCGAATAGGCAGGCGGCAGTCGACTCCTACTACTGGAAGAAGACCGTGATTGTCCGTAGATCGACGATTTAACAAGATATTTCTACGAGTGTGAGTTATCGTTTAATGAACGCCTCTCTTCGACTTTGGGACGTTCAAGTGCTCTTTACAGTCTAGAGTGTAGTGCACCGTGCGAAGCTGGTCTTGGCGGTACTCGAGAAACAGTGTGTGTGTGTGAGAGAGAGAGAGAGAGAGAAAGAGAGAGAGAGAGAGAGAAAGAGAGAGAGAGAGAGAGAGAGAGAAACGATGAAGAGAATCGAGGATTGGCAGCCCTTACCTTTCTCACTCTCTCTCTTTACACCACCACCCTTAACGTTCCTCTTCCTTCTTCTATTCTACCTTCTCTTTCCACCCTTTAGCTCGCTCGAACAGTGCCAACGTCACCCCACTCATCGGTTGGCTGAGAAGTCGCGATAATTTGTATGAAGGAGTTATAGGGATGGGGGATGAGGTATAGGAGGGAGGGACGGGAGGTAGGTATTTAGTAGTAAGAGAAAGAGAGAGAAAGAGACTTGACGATTCGAGTTCTTAGCGTTTGATTCGTCAGCACAATTAAACGAATTAATAGGCGCTGCCGTTTGGCTCGTTCAGCCATAGGTACCCACCCTTCCGCGTGCGCAAACCTACTCTCTTAATCCGTTCTTCATTCTCAACCCTTTTTTTTCATCTTCCATTTCTTTCTTTCTTTCCTTTTCGTTTTCCTTTCTTTTTCCTCGTTCTCTTTTTTATTCTTTTTTTTCTTTTTCTTTTTTTATTTCTACTTCAACCCACATTAACCGATAACAATCAAACTCGGCATCAAACGTACCGACTTTCATCCAAGTGTACTTATCTTTACAACATGCTTACATCACTTATAGTCTCACTTACTTACGCCATATAGTGGTGTTGTATTCATCGCATTTAATGCAAGTCCGATGATATTCGGAGTTGTTATATGCAACAATCTAATATCATATATTATAGGAAGATAAATAAAATGATCTATTTGTTTATTTTTTTTATTTTTATACTTATTTCTTTTTCATTAATCGCGCACTTTTTAATGTAGTAATAAAAATAAGTCCATTTCATTCTTAAACATTACATCTACTACGACGTAACATCATCGAATAAGGGGAGATGATAGGGGTGGGTATGATGGGGTAGAAAAAAAAATTTCTTTCACGCGCGTTTCTTCGTCGTCTAATTTTTTTTTGTTTCCTTCAAAGAGATAGAAAAGAAGCAAAAAAAAAAAAAGAGAAATGAAGTCGAGAGTAAAGGAAGACGGAAGTTCTTCCTTTATAGAATAACAATTTAGAGACTTAGACACATCAAAGAAGAACGTTAGCTATCTTCCATGGTGATATCGTGAAAGGAGAAGAAGAAGAAGAAAAGGAAAAGGAAAAGAAAAAGAAAGAAAGAAAGAGAAATTGAAAGAAAGAGAGAAAGTAGAAAACGCGATAAGGAGAGGAAGTAGAAAGAGAGTAAGAGTAAGAAGAAGAAGAAGAAGAAGAAGTGTAAGAGCTCAAAGGGAAAAGAAAATTTTTTTCTTTTTTTTCAACTTCTAAGTGATAGATAAAAAGAAACGTTGAAGGTTTTCGCAAGCGTGCCGTTCATTCGTAGCACCTTTTTCTCCCCACCTTACGACCCTCTCTATTTTTCAAAATCCCTTCGTCTTTTTCTCCTTCTATTCGTCGTCGTCCCCTTGCTCTCGTTTCATTCCTTTCCCCCTCCCCTTCTTTCTCACCCACCTCTCAACTCTCACTATTATTTCTCTCTTTTTCTCTCCTACACTCACGTGGCAAGCCTTCCAACCAACTATTTTCTCTCTCTCACTCTCTCAACCATCATCCGTCGCGCTAAGAGTCTTGCCGAACATCAAAGGGCTTCGTGACTCTCACTACGTGCGGGATAAAATAGACACGATGTACAAAAGGCAAACCACTAAAGCTCCGGCCTTCCAAAAGCCTTGATTCAAATCGGGCTCGACGTGGCACGGTAATTATTACGCTTGCTCGCGTTCCTATATAACACACATATACACATACACACACACATATACATATATGTGTATATATATATTTCGTGCACTGCCCCCTTAATGAAACTAACAATAGAAAAATTTATCGATACGTAACACTCTCTATTTTTCTATTTATCTATCTATCAATGTTTCTTCTGTTTCTATTACTTTTCAATTTTATCTCTCTTTTTCTAGGCTTACTATTTCTTTCAAAGCACAGTAAAGAAAAGTTTCAAAACAATTCGCGATTTTATGGTTTCGACGATCGACCTCGAGAGGAATCGTTTCCAATGTTCGTCGAAAAGTTACGCGAGATCGTTTTGCGATGTTCTACGTCAACCCCATCCCAACCCAACTCATCTCACCCCCACATGACAGAGATATTCGTAAATTTATGAAGCGAACCTCCATCGTACTCGAATTCAACGTACTTTAATATGTATGGGAATTATGCCGCAACGACGAAATAGTCACGGATATTATACCGCGATCGTCCGGAGGGTTGGTTGGTTCAGAGAGGACACATTCGGTTTGCTTTCTCTCTCTCTCTCTCTCTCTCTCTGTTTCTATCTCGCACTCGTCGCTTTATGAATTCATGCAACTGTCTTGCTTCTCGCTACTGTTTCGTTCTATATGAACGTACCAATGTAAACGTGGGTAAGCGAGAAGAGAGACGATACAAGTGCAAGAGATAGAGAGAATCGTTTTCAAACGACATTTAAATATTTTTGTTATTATATCGATTCTACTAAATAAAAATTACAATAATGAATAAAAATGACATAAAGCGATAAAACTTGTTTTTTTTTGTTATAAGTAAAAACTTTTGTCGAATGGGGGTGATTTGAAAAAAGCGAACGAAAATCCATGGTAACAGTTATCGCATTCGGCATTCTATTATAATTGCTCAAATTTGGAAAGTGGTAGTTTTTGTCAGCTACCCCCATCCCTAAACATATCAGTGCTTTTTGGTATATATGGTTAAAATATTATAATAAATAAACCCTACACACAATTATCTTACTCCTGATACTCTGGATTCGTTTGATTCTCTGGAAGGTTGGTTTTAAGAAGGTTTCACTTTTAACATGTGTGATCTGCACACATGATATTATTTTTTATCTTTTTCTAATTAATTATCCTCTACTTTTTAAAAAGGATTATACAATATATATATATTCTTCAGATATATATATAAATACATTCTCGATCGAAATATGATAGAAAATTGCTATTACTTGATCGATTGTGATAAAACTGTTACGTTGAATAAAAATAGTTACCTATCTGGTAACTTGTTAAACGACAGTAAATCAATTTGACGTAATTTCATAGATATACGTTTACACATATACGTACGTAGATAACTATCTATCGATACAGGATTTGTCAAAATATATAATTGATGATTATTATTACTCTTAAACGAATATGGATATACAATAGACGTCGTATCATAAACAGCAATCGGATAAACCGTGTTGTAGGTGTTGTTGTTGGAAAGAGGTAGTAGGGGGTGTATAGATCATGAAAAGCATCCCCTTCTCCCACTATCCCTCCTGTTACAGTTGATCGACGACTCGAGAGATTCGCGAAAATGTGAAGCGGACAAATTTCTCGATTCTCTCGAATGGAGGTTTTTGCGGAACCGGCTCAGAACCGTATTACGTACGTTTCGGTGAGTTCATATCGCTAGCACGCTACATTGATTTAATCCTCGATTCCTATATCGCGTATATAGTATAGACGAGCAGAGCGGATTCATGTCTACTACGAACGGAGGAAAAAACCAAAAGAGAGACAGAGAGAGAGAGAGAGAGAGAATGAGAGAGAAAATGTGAAAGAGAAAACGAAAAGCTCTTCATCGTCTCTACCTACCTTCGATCTCGATTACAACCTGCCCAAAAGCCGATGCGCCGTGTAATAGATCGCGCCAAGTGAGCGGAAAAGGATAATGATTTTTACCCGCTTTTGCGATTCCCAGATTGCCTTGTACTTCTCTCTCTCTTTTATGCGTTATCTCGATTGTAAAACGACCGAGATAAACGGTTTCCTAGGAGATGATAGTCAATTGATTCGATATGTGTAATAGGTGTACCAAATACATGTCTTTACAAAATACTTAAAGGTTTAATTTGTTTCTTTGTTACAATACCATTTTACGATAAAATGTAAAATGTATAAATTACTTTTCTTTTTTATTAATTTTAAGATATATCATTATTTTCTTTTTTAAATCGTTATCAATTATATTCAAATATTATATTATATATCTGTAATTGATTAACGTATGCACATTAAAAAAGAGCATTTGAATATTTTCTAAAACAATTCAAAATATATGCGAATCAGAAATGTTGGAGGTGTTTTAAATTGGTTAAAAGAAAGGTTTGATTACTAATGAGGAATATCAAAGTTTCATTAGATTATTCGAATCGCATGAATTAAAAGATAAAAGTGATTAACGAAGAAAAACATACGAGAGGATTCGCGTAATCGGGTTACTTCGTTACGTATGGTAACAGTATTACAAAAAATTTCGAAGGGGTTGCTTCTCCATCTATCTATCTATCTATCTATCTCTTTCTCTCTCTTTTTATCTTTCTCTCTCATCGAGAAGACAAGTGTAAAGGGTGTAATAGGTCAAGGGTTCGTGCGATGGTCAAACACGGTTTAACGGTTCGTTAAGTCGATGCCAGTTCGGTCATATTTTCCACACGAGAAAATTCTCTTTTCCTTTTTTTTTTTTCCTAAATATTATGTGCGTAGAAAAATAACTTATCTTCGTGTATGTAACAATCGTACGATGTTTCCTTACTTTTATTTTAGAATTTATTTCGATAGATAAATCAATTCTCTCTCTCTCTCTCTCTCTCTCTCAATTGTATTTTATATTATTTTATTTTATATGTTTATTTCCTATCTTTAGTTGTTAAACGTTCATCGTTTGTTAGGTGTGTGTATATATATGTAGAAATAAGTGGTGGTTTTAGAAAACAACGAGTCAAGTAAAAATTGTACTCTCTGAGAGAATAGTTACGTCAGAGATTTCCTAATGACGGAACTGCGCAAACAGGCAAACACGAGAGAAGTTCGTGGTAAGTGGAGCAATGAAAGCATTTCGTCGAAGGACGAATACTAAGAAAGGGGGAAAATATATATATATATATAGAGAGAGAGAGAAAGAAAAGAAAAGGCGTATACAGTTAGAAGACGGACGTACGCCATAAGAGAATCCAGAGGGTGACTCTTGATAAGGGCTAGTTCCCTTGGATGGTCCATCAGGGATCGTCTCGTTATCCAAGGGCATTTCTGCTTTTATTTGCTAGAGTACAACGAATCCACGCTCGTATAGTTGACCTAAAGAAGAAACGCGTCGCCTACAGGTAGGTGGAGGGTTAGAGAAAGATAGAAAGAGAGAGAGAGAGAAAGTAACAAAAGGGAAAGACTTTTTTTCCCGTTGTATATAAATCCCTACCGTCAAAGCTTCGTTTGTCACGGTAATACCTATAATAAAAGTAGATAGTCTGATTTCTATCTCCAACGTGGCGCACCAAATTTGTCGTCTGTGTATTATTTATTTTTCCCTGTATTATCATCCCCCATATGACGATGATTTCACTCCACAAACTATATAACACATATTCTATGATTTTTCTTTTATTTTGTTTCTCTCCTCCTAGTACGTAAATAAAGGAAAACGATTCGAAGAAGAATATTCTAATGCACTCTACTTATATTACAGGATAATTTAACCCTCGAAGTCATCACTGTGCAGGAGTGATAAAATAATTACATTAAAATGATAAAAATGCTTAAATTAGAATGTTATAATGTTAAATTCTTTTTATTAGAAATATTATTATTTAGGGTTCTCTATCTCACTTTCTTTATGTCGTTTCATAAAATTTAACAGTTACACCATCGCCTAAAAAGTTTGATTTCCAAAAAATCGTTTATTTAGTAAAAGAAAGAAAGGAAGAAAGAGTAAAATGAAAGAGATTTGTAAACATTTTTTAAAACGAGTTCTTGGAAAATCAATGAAGTAATCTTAAACGGTAGTAGTCGAAATGGTGTTATCCGATAATAATCCACAAAGTAAGGATGAGCTCATCACCTGGTGACCAGCTGTTGTCCACCCGGTTGGCCCGGTTGGCAACTACGATTCGTAAATAGATGGTCGAATTTTAGCAATGCGTATACTGTATGTGTGTGTGTTTGTGTGTGTATGCTTTAGCCACCGTTACTGTTACTTCACAAATTGTACGATCTGGTAGGATGGTACCGTGCTATCGTAACTTTCATTTAATACAGGAGGACTACGACGACGACTACTACTACTACTACTACTACTACGACGACAATGAACGATACGAGCTAACTCGTACAGTCGGTTCACCAAATTTCAAGCTGGATGTCTAGACTGTCGTAGTTCGTAGGCGTAAATCGTTCGAGACACGCATTTAGCACGTTGTTAACGTTTCTCAACGCATCGTACTACTGGCTTGTCTTGCCGTGTTTAATTGAGTCGAATGTAATTTTCTCGAATACACGCGTGCGTATGCCACCTCTATTGTAAATAATATTGTAAAATTTTAACGATCGGATCGAACTAATTTTTTCTATTTTTTTTTTCATCTAATAAAACAACAAATATGGTTGAATTTATTTTTTTTTTATAGAAACGTCAATAATACAAGTAAGAACATAAGCTTACGAAACAGCTGCGAATAATACAATACACCTACACATATTTATTTATTTGAGAATTGACTCACGTATAAAGCTAAGGGAAAATTTGTTCGTGCGAAATAAGAGTGAAACAAAAAAGATATTCAAGGATATCTTGACTAGTTCGTGGAAGGGACTGTATAAAAGCCGTAGATTCTCCGAGGGTGGAACACGAAATAATCCAGCTCCAGGTGCGTGCCCACCTGCTGCACGTTGCCTTGCCTTGCCTTACTTTGCCTTGCCTTCGAAATTCGCACTGTACGATTCGCAAGACAGGCGAAACATTGTGCGCCGGAAGTAGAGAAGGGGTCCTAGACAATGCCACCGTTTCCGGGCCTGGCACGCTCGCTTTACCACCGAGAACTTTACCGTTCTCCGAACTGTTCTACCGTGTCTCTCCACGTTTTAGAGATTTATAGTCAAATTCCTATTTTCATTTTATTTTTAACTCCAATTTTAAACTTTTTGTATAAGAAATATATACAGTTTTTTACTATCATTAAATATATAGATGAAAACACATTAAAAAGTAGAACTATTAATTTAAACATAAATTATTTGTCAATCAAATTTAATCTTCCTTTTTTATTGTTAAAAATACTCTTCAGTCTTATTTTGAAAAATTCACGAATTCATTCGACTTATTTCTATACGCAACGTTCCCTGGTAATTCGAAATTACATTGAGAAAATTTCATTTAGGTGGTTGTAGTAGGTACTACCTACCTACCTTCCTGAGACATGTTACTTCAACTAGAGAGAGAGAGAGAGAGAGAGAGAGAAAAAGAGAGAAAGATAGAAAGAGAGAGAGAGAGAGAGAGAAGTTGCAAGGGGGATAAACTTCGTTAAAAGTTCGACGATGTCGTTTATTGGAAGTGATCGGCAAACTTCGAAAGGGAAGGCAAGGCTCGCGATGACTTAGACGCGGGGGACGAAGATTAAATATAAAATTGCGTACGCGAGATAAGAGATATCGAGTATGCCATTTATTTATTCGATT
The DNA here is from genome assembly GCF_049000335.1 of Polistes dominula. Classification (NCBI taxonomy): domain Eukaryota; kingdom Metazoa; phylum Arthropoda; class Insecta; order Hymenoptera; family Vespidae; genus Polistes; species Polistes dominula. The sequence continues at coordinate 3,658,911 of NW_028301046.1, read as the reverse complement.
TTCTTAACTGAACTTATTGCATTTTCTGTTTTTCATTAATTATAAGAAAAATATTTTAAATGATGCGAAACAACATTACTAAATTAAAATGACAAAGAAAACATTTGCTGGATTTTAATGAAAAATTAATTTGTAACGTTTGACATAACGTCGATCTTTCAAAAAGGAAAAAGAACACTAAGTAAGTGAGTAAGTAAGTAAGACGGGCTGGTGTTATTTCGTTGTTAAATAAGTATAAGGGGAGGGGGGTGGTGGGTGTACGGTAGAATTTTATTCATGGCATTGTAAATCACAGTTAACCGTCTAGGCTCTCTTCTCGCGCCACGCAACGGCTTTCCCATGTAAATGTTGCGCAATTAGTCATCGAAACTTTGTCACGTGTAAGTTACGACGTTAGCACAGGGCCCGCCGCTGCCGCCACCCTGCTCGTGCCGTTTCTCGAATTTACGAGAGTTTACCGTAGTACTTGAAAATAAGGGAAAGAGTCGTTAAAACGAGGTTAGACGTCGTCGACGACGAACGACGACGAGAATTTTTAAGCAAATTATATCGAGCAAGATGGATGTATTCTTCATTCACCCTTTCCTTTTGTTTTCTATCCAACTAACGTCCATTTTTTTGTTCTTTTTTCTTTTTTTACTCGCCACGTTGACCGAGTGAAAAGAAGAAGAAGAAGGGTGGTGTTGATGAACAACAAACACACAGCCACCGAAATAAGGTTGGCCCTATACCACATCACGACCACGAAGAGGAGAGATGGTGCACGCTCTCGTTCTCCTCGTGCTCTGCCCTTTTGCGACGATCCGAAAGAAAAAAGGGCTAGCTGTAGTATCCCCCTTTTAATTTTTTCGCCATTGTCCTACTACTCTTTTCCTCTTCATCTTTCACTTCCCTTTCACTCTTCCCACTCTCTCTCTCTCTCTCTCTCTCTCTTTCCTTTTATCAACAGCAAACGCTATTGCTTATTAAAAAAGTACTTAGTCAAAAGGGACCCTCTTTTTTCTTACCACACTTCTACACGATAATTGACATTTTCTGTTTACTAGAGTTGATTTTTAATAGAGACGCATCAACGATTTGCTTATCATCGTTACGAGATTGCAAACAATAAAATTAAGAAGGAAAAACAAAAAATATATAACAACGCAACTTCGAAACGTTTTTTTTTTTTTTTAACGTGGTGGTACACCTATTACATTTTTAACTTGGAGCTTTTAAATCGTGAAAGGAAAATCAAGTTTCTTTTTCGCGAAAGTTTTATACCGTTAAACAAAGCATCGAACCATGAAGAGAATTGACCTAGACAAAATAGTTTCTACGGAATGAGAGAATTCAGAGAAGAATAGAGAGAGAGAGAGAGAGAGAGAGAGAGAGAGAACTAAAGTCTAATAACTTTAATGGACGACGTGTCCGGACGATATCTTTTCTATGCAATGGCAAATGCACGAGGAAGCTAGGAAGTTCCTCTTCCTCTTCTCCCCCTTTCTCCGTTCCTGCAGATGTGTGATACGAAGCGGATATGCGAAATCTGTTGAAACGTTCGAGTACTCTAGCAAGTAGATTGCGTCAAGGTGGAAAGACATTCGGCTCGAATGGAACCGAGACGTTCAGCGTACCGTAAGGTACCTTGAAAGATAGAGTAAGAGAGAGAGAGAGAGAGAGAGAGAAAGAGACAGTATTCTTTCTTCTATCTTTCTCATCATCATCATTCGTGTAAGCTCAAACTATTAGCCGCGAAACTCTAGGACTCTATCTATCTATCTATCTATCTATCTATTTTCCCCTACCCTCATTTTCTATCGTGCAGAGCAAATCCAAGCAAATCGACCGCTTAATCGACTTCACTGAAATTTGAATAAAGTCCCAAAATTAGAGGGAACAAGTAAAACGGAAGTTGGTCATACAATATGACGCAGGAAAATTTGTCGTATATCCGAACAACCGAAAACAAACCGCACGTGTAAACGTCGGAGAAAAAGGTCGCTCGTTGTAATCATCGTCATCGTTGTTCATGGTCGTTATGAAAGATATAAAAGAAAGACAGTATCAATGCATAATATTAGATATGAAAAAGATATGGGGGAGTGGGGGGGGAGCGGTAGGATCGATTCTTTCGTCTCATTCCAGTTTCAAACGAATCTCTCTCTTTCTCTCTCTTTCGCTAAATATACGCGAATCTCGTACACCGTGCGCGACCCTTTGAGAATATTGGAACGCCCGTCGAGTCTCGCAAAACTAATAACTTTAATGAACGCCAGCGCACAGGGGTCTTCTTTTACGAGAGAGAACCAAGCAAGAAAGACATTTGCATGAGGCACGTCCGCATGTGAATTCGTGGGGACGCATTCGAAGTAGATTGCGCTCGAGGTAGTAGGACATCTGGTGCTCTTCTCTCTACACGAATCGCGCAACAGAAAGAGAAAATGAGAATGAGAAAGAGAGAGAGAGAAAGAGAAAGAGAAAAAGTGAGTCTCGGCATCGGTTAGAGAGAGAGAGAGAGAGAGAGAGAGAGAGAGAGAGAGAGAGAGAGAGAGAAAGAGAATCTCTCTCCTTCCACTTTGCAAAAGAGACCCAAAAAGGGAACGAGAGAGAGAGAGAGAGAGAGAGAGAATGTGTGTGTCTTCGAGTCAGAACGAAATGTGTCGCCCTTTTCGTGTGCCGGGTAGTATCCTGTTTCTCCCGTGTAGATATTTCTAGCGTGGAACGTAGAAAAAGACGTGACTCACATCTTAATACGAAGACCGGTAACTCTAACGATAGTAATATCCCCACCCACCCTCCCATCACCTCTCTCTCTCTCTGTCTCTCGAACCGACTCCCTCTTTTTTCCATTTCTTAGTATCGACGAAATTCCTGTTCCTTTGTTAAAAATTAAATAGCGAAATATTCCCCTTTTTTTTCTTTTCGAACGATTTACTCTTTAATTTATTTTTTTTTGTGCTTTCACCCTCTCTCTATCACCTACCCTCGCCCTGATCAGCTTTACGTATCTCGCGTTGACGTAATTTCACGTGATCAAACGAATATGAAGTAGGAGGATGTAGCGTGAAAAAACAGCTGGTTATTGTTGGTTCGTAACCGCAGCTGCTTTAAATGCTCATTATCTCGATCAAATGGCAGATGCGTCCTAACGTGTCTGTAATTATTGCATAAACGAGATTTTTTTTCGGCTTATAGGGTTAATAACACCTGTATCTTTCTTATCTCTATCTATCCATCCATCTCTCTTCCTCTCTTTTCGTTCATTGCTTTTAGGCTCACCGTAAATCCTCCGAAAATTTGGCGAATAGGAAGAGACAACGGTGGTGGCCGCATGTGAATTCACGGGTAGGCATTTGAAGTTGATTGCGCCAAGGTGGCAGGACATCTGGTCCTTTATATCTATATCTAGATAATATATATATAATATAAGCTTGAGAAAGAGAGAAGAAAACGTAGTAGGAGAAGAAATTCCTTCTTGAAGGGGAGCCAAAGAGAAAGACGAGTTCCCGCGAGCTTAAAATGTCTCAGTTTCGTAGGCACCTCGAGAGAATCCACGCAGATGTTCCTCCTCGTAGGAGATTACGAAAGACAAGTTCCTCTATACACGGACGGTTTGCTTGCTTTTTGTAGGTGGCACCGGCTGTCCTTTACAACGGCGATAATAAATCAGTCCGACGATTATTGAAAGGAAGTAATATTAAGTCGTATCATCGTGTCTTTATTTATCATCATATTTAAACGACTGTGTTTTATACAAATTTATTATTATGCAGTTTAACGTGTAAAAGAAGTATCTAATATTTTTCTTTCACAAACATTGATCGGCAATTGCTAAACTAAATTATTACCTTTAGACGTGGATTTATTACATGATATATTTCTATGATCGATGCAAATGAATAAAAGAAACACAAAAAAAATTTATAAAA